>NC_136002.1:33418980-33425285 GCF_048128805.1 Centroberyx gerrardi
CAGAACGTGGGAAGTCAGAAAGTAACGGGAGGAGAGCAAACGCATTGTTGATTTTATTATTTTTGTAGGATGAAAGAAATGTAAGAAATGCATCAAAAACACCAGCCTGATCCTTTAATGAACGTGTGAGGATGAACGACTGGAGACGTCACGATCAGTAGTGTGAACTGTAGTGACGTCAACAACAGAATGGACTGGCTTTTTCAAAATAAAATACATTTATTATTAGCAGAATTACAAAATGGAAAACACTAACATAAGACATGGAGGAGCAGTAAAACAAGAAGTGTACACTTACTATACTTTTTAAGTTATGTTTTATTTAATATTTTTTACTATTAGATAGTAGAATCTGTGGAGGTTTCCTTTTTGTCGCCCCCTAGTGTTCATGTTGCTGTCCTGCACATTTCAGTACAGCAGAGACAATATGATTTAGTACTACTACTACTACTAATACTAATACTATTACTACTACCACCACTACTACTACTGCTGCTAGTACTCCTGCTTCTGTTACTACTGCTGCCACTCACATTAATTCAGCTACTAACATCAAATCCTTGTGTCTGGCCCAGTGTACGTGATGCTGTCCTGTACGTTCCGGTACGGCCGGCAGGACATGGATGTGATGGGCGTGGTCTTCAGGAGGGATCTGTTCCTGGTGACCCGGCAGGTTTACCCCGAGCTGCAGGACCGGCAGAAGCTCACCCACACCAAGGTCCAGGAGAGACTGCTGCGCAAGCTGGGGAACAACGCCTTCCCCTTCTTCTTCGAGGTGAGGAGAGCCAGCAGCTGGCTTCAGTCAGCTGGGAGATACAGAAGATACAGGATGATCACTTCTGATAGGATGAGCTGTATATGAATATGATGTAAGATTCAACACGATGTGGTGTGATTCAGTAATATGATGCCATAAGGTAAGATAACACATAAGATACGTTAAGATAAGATATAACAGTATAAGATTCGATACTATATAAATACAATATGATTCCATCAGATAAGAAAAGATGCGATATGATGCAATAACATACAATAAGTTAAAATAAAATATAAGATACGATACGATTTGATACGATAACATTTGATACAACACTGTGCTTTTTTGGAGAGACGTAAAACACATTGTTTGTTTTCATGTGTTCTTAAAAGATGTAAAATAAACGAAACTAAATACAATACGGTAAGATTTGATACAATATAAGAGATGACACGATATGATATGATATGATAAGATTTGATACAATAAAATAAGATCTGATACAATATGATAACATTTGATACAATACAATATAAGATTTGATTATGGTACGATACAATACAATTTGATACGATACAAAAGGATTTGATATATGTTACAGTAAGATATGATATTATACGATAAGATTTGATACAATTCAATATGATAGAAGATATGAATAGACACAATAAACCAATGGCATATCAGTCAGGAAGAGAACGTCAGTTTTATTGGATTATTCAAAAGTCTGTTTTGTTTTATTGGTTGGAGTTTTCCTCCTGGTGCAGCATGAAAGACAGTTTGACTGGAAGGAGAAGGAATGGGATTTTGATATTAAAAAATATTGTTAAATAAGTGTATATTATGACATGGAAACTTATTATTTGTCTGTTTGTGTCCAGTTCCCAGACAACCTGCCCTGCTCTGTGGCTCTGCAGCCTGGACCCAGCGATGTGGGGAAGGTCAGTCTGTCTGCTGCACCACACACACACACACACACACACACACACACACACACACACACACACACACACAGCTGCTCAGACACTGAACTGACAGGAAAATGAGTCTCTCTCTGTGTGAAGTTGAGTCTCTCTCTCTCTCTCTGTGTGAAGTTGAGTCTCTCTCTCTCTCTCTGTGTGAAGTTGAGTCTCTCTCTCTCTCTCTCTCTCTGTGAAGTTGAGTCTCTCTCTCTCTCTCTGTGTGAAGTTGAGTCTCTCTCTCTCTCTCTGTGTGAAGTTGAGTCTCTCTCTCTCTCTCTGTGTGAAGTTGAGTCTCTCTCTCTCTCTCTGTGTGAAGTTGAGTCTCTCTCTCTCTCTCTGTGTGAAGTTGAGTCTCTCTCTCTCTCTCTCTGTGTGAAGTTGAGTCTCTCTCTCTCTCTCTCTCTCTCTGAAGTTGAGTCTCTCTCTCTCTCTCTCTCTGTGTGAAGTTGAGTCTCTCTCTCTCTCTCTCTCTCTGTGAAGTTGAGTCTCTCTCTCTCTCTCTCTCTGTGTGAAGTTGAGTCTCTCTCTCTCTCTCTCTCTCTCTCTGTGTGAAGTTGAGTCTCTCTCTCTCTCTCTCTCTCTCTCTCTGTGTGAAGTTGAGTCTCTCTCTCTCTCTCTCTCTCTCTCTGAAGTTGAGTCTCTCTCTCTCTCTCTCTCTCTCTCTCTGTGTGAAGTTGAGTCTCTCTCTCTCTCTCTCTCTCTCTCTGAAGTTGAGTCTCTCTCTCTCTCTCTCTGTGTGAAGTTGAGTCTCTCTCTCTCTCTCTGTGTGAAGTTGAGTCTCTCTCTCTCTCTCTCTCTCTGTGAAGTTGAGTCTCTCTCTCTCTCTCTCTCTGTGTGAAGTTGAGTCTCTCTCTCTCTCTCTCTCTCTCTCTCTGTGTGAAGTTGAGTCTCTCTCTCTCTCTCTCTCTCTCTCTCTGTGTGAAGTTGAGTCTCTCTCTCTCTCTCTGTGTGAAGTTGAATCTCTCTCTCTCTCTCTCTCTCTCTCTCTGTGTGTGAACAGAAATGTGCGGTGGAGTTTGAAGTGAAGGCTTTCTGTGCTGACAGCCAGGATGAGAAGATCGAAAAACAGTGAGTTCAAATAAACCTCCAGACAACAGACTGAGTTCAACTACACATGCTCACTAATTATTCAGTCTTCACCTGATAATACTCTATTGAAACTGTCATGTCAGTCAAGTCCAAGTCATTAATGTCAAGTCTCAAGTCTAAATCTAGATTACCAAGTCAAGTCCATGTCATTAATGTCAAGTCTCAAGTCTAAATGTAGAACAGCAAGTCAAGTCAGAACAAATCAAGAGTCCAGTATCAATTTAATATCTTAAAGAAAACTAAATATCTAGGACTTTTCAATGCAATATGGTTTTAATAGGATAAAAACTTGGTAAGAGCATCATGAGTTTGATTTCTATAATCAGTTTCAACTTCAATAAATTCAATCATTCCATACAAATTCAGAAAACAGAATTTAAATTCAGTCGTCCGCTGGAACAAATCTCATCACTTTCAATCTAAGTCATTTACACAAACACAAGATCTCAAGTCAAGACTTTAGAAACCTTTTCAAGTCATCAAAGTACAAGTCAGAGTCAAGTCCCAAGTCACCAGAACCCAAGTCAAGTCAAGTCTCAAGTCTTCTCTTCATGGACCAAGTCAAGTCTCTCATTTAAACTGTGACTCGAGTCCAAGTCATGTGACTCGAGTCTCCACCTCTATACTGAAGTCATGATCTTGAAGAAAACAGTGTTTGTGATGTAATGATAATGAGATAATAAATCATGATCACAAGAAAACAAAGTGTAAACTGGTCTCTGTATAACAGGATCAACACATTCATGAGCCGCCAGACTGAATATGAACTGAATCCATGTAAACAAAGTTATTGGAGAAATCACATTACTTTGAACCATTATTAACCATGAACCATCTCTCTTTCTCTCCCTCTCTCTCTCTCTCTCTCTCTCTCTCTCTCTCTCTCTCTCTCCCTCTCTCTCTCTCTCTCCAGGAGTTCAGTTCGTCTCACTATCCGCAAGATCCAGTTCAGTCCAGAAGACAGTAAAGTGGTTCCAGCAGCAGAAACCACCTTTGAGTTCCTCATGTCCGAAAAGCCGCTGCACCTCAAACTGAGTCTGCAGAAAGAGGTCAGTCAGAGGAACAGTCAGTCAGAGGAACAGTCAGTCAGAGGAACAGTCAGTCAGAGGAACAGTCAGTCAGAAACAGTCAGTCAGGGGAACAGTCAGTCAGAGAAACAGTCAACAATACAGTCAGTCAATAATACAGTCTACAATAACTGTCTGTCTGTCTGTCTGCCTGTCTGTCTGTCTGTCTGTCTGTCTGTCTGCCTGTCTGTCTGTCTGCCTGTCTGTCTGTCTGTCTGCCTGTCTGTCTGTCTGTCTGTCTGTCTGTCTGCCTGTCTGTCTGTCTGTCTGTCTGTCTGTCTGCCTGTCTGTCTGTCTGCCTGTCTGTCTCTCTGTCTCTGTCTGTCTGCCTGTCTGTCTGTCTGCCTGTCTGTCTGTCTGTCTCTCTGTCTCTGTCTGTCTGTCTGCCTGTCTGTCTGCCTGTCTGTCTGCCTGTCTGTCTGTCTGTCTGCCTGTCTGTCTGTCTGTCTGCCTGTCTGTCTGTCTGTCTGTCTGTCTGTCTGCAGACCTACTACCATGGTGAACCGATCAAAGCCTGTGTTGAGATCACCAACTCCTCCAGCAGAAACATCAAAGACATCAGCATCTCAGGTGAGCAGTCTGTCTGAACTTCAGCTCTTTGTTGTTGAGTCATCAATACTGATCGATGCTAACCAATACATCTGTCTGCTGGGTGTTTTCTGTCGAGGAAACATTACAACTTTTCAAACGTTCACTGACAACCTGTTGTGCAGACACAGATTAGTCAAAGTCTCCGGTGTCGGCCATGTTGGCTCCACAGTGCCGCTCCATGGCCATTGCTGTAGCAACCGGCGATTCTATTGTCCATGTTACCATGGTGATGTTATGGAGGGCATTGTTCTAGATTTACAGCAACACTTGTTAGTTCTAGAGAAGACTAGAGTCCAACCTGGACTAAGGTCTTTGCACACCAAGTCGTATGCGTTTTTTGAATCCGTCATCCGATAAAAATCGTTACGCACAGAAACCTTGCACACTGAGTCCGATGCCTTTTATTATTCTATTCGTTGTGAAAATTCGCAATAGGAGACAAAATGAAGTCGTGAAGCAGTGAGGATGATTTTGTGGTCCTCTCACTTCTTAGTAGAAAAAGAAAAAGAAAATATTGGGTCCATCCGATCCTGAGAAGGCGTCAAGAGCAGGGAGAGTTTATCCCGATCGTTTCCAGGTCTATTTCAGGACGTCAGTGGTGGTCCAGTTAGTTTACAGACAAGATCATGGTCAGTAGTCCTGTGATCAGTCTGTTTATGGACTGCAAATAGTAAATGGACTGCATTTATATAACGCTTTTCTAGTCTACCGACCACTCAAAGCGCTTTACAACAACGCCTACATTCATTCATTCATTCATTCATTCATTCAAACCTTTATTTAAACTCGAAGAACCATTGAGGTTGCCCTCATTCACACACACATTCATACACCGATGGCGGCACGCTACCACGCAGGGTGCTGGCGAACCATCGGGAGCAATTTGGGGTTCAGTATCTTGCCCGAGGACACTTCGACATGCGGACTGGAGGAGGACCCGCTCCACCTCCTGAGCCACAGCCGCCCCAAACCTTTCTGCCAGAGCTGATAGTATCAGTGTTTCGAGGCTGTGCCGGAGATCCCAGTAGATCCAGTCGTGCGTAATGGTAGTTACCTCCGCCAAGGAGGTTATGTATTCGGTGCCGTTTGTTTGTCTGTCTGTCAGCAGGATTATGGAAAAACTACTGGCCCGATTTTCATGAAACTTCGTGGAAGGGTGTAGCATGGGCCAAGGAAGAACCCATTAAATTTTGGGAGCGGATCCGGATCCGACTCACGAACAAGCCTCACAAACAAGCAATTGGCCTTGGTGGGGGTCTGCGCTCTCCGAGTGCCCTTCTAGTTGGTAATGTAATTGGTAATGGTAATTGGTAATGGTAATTCCAAGCTGTTCTGAAATCACCTGCCACAATCTACCTTTAAATTCCACATCTCTGTATTCTTTACTTTGTGCTGGGAGACGAAGTGAATCAGCTTATCAGATGTCATTCTGGATGATGAATAACAGTACAGTGCTCAGAGTGGTCAAACAACTCTCTAAAGGCCTTTTGACGGATGTGAAAAAACGCAGAAAATCGAACCTGTTCCGAAAACTTTAATGACGGACGAAAGTTTCGGAGTCGGTGTGTAAACGTGATTAACACAACGTGAGGTTGTATTTATTTTTAAACGTGCGACAATTTCGGGACGAAAAATACGGACTTGGTGTGCAAAGGCCTAACTCTGTCTGTCTGTCTCTGTCTGTCTGTCTGTCTGTCTGTCTGTCTGTCTGTCTGTCTGTCTCTCTCTCTCTCTCTCTGTCTGTCTGTCTGTCTTCAGTTGAACAGGTCACCAATGTGGTTCTTTATTCCAATGATAAGTACGTCAAATCAGTGGCCAAAGAAGAGACTTCGTAAG
>NC_136002.1:33430485-33465485 GCF_048128805.1 Centroberyx gerrardi
TGACACGGAGACAGAGTGTTAGAAATTGGTTTCTAATTGATTGAATAACATAAAGAATGAAAACATGAGCTCACACTGTTTTCCCCGTAGGGGTTCATTAAAGTTTCATCTGATCTTATTATGTAATAACTCATTATGTAAGGGACAGTTATATAATGTGAGGTAGTCCTGGATCTGACTGGTACCGGCCTACCTGTCTGTCTGTCTATCCACCTGTCTACCTGTCTACCCATCTGTGTACCTCTGTCACACTGATTCACAAAGCTGAATCTGAAGAAAAATAGAGCGCTCAGAAAATTGGCCATCCACTAATAAAGTGTAAATGTGTATGAAGCAGCTAGAAGCAGAGCAGCTGAGTCAGCTTGTTGTGGTGTGGCTGTAGATCCATTCAGTAACGTTCTCAGTAAAAGTGAATAGTGTGATAAGGTGGATTTGGTTACTGTGACACAGTAAACTGTCTTGTCTTTAGCCCTAGTCTCTACTCCAAAACACTCTGAGTTGTAGCTTGAGAAGAGTCAGCTCAGTTAACCTGAACAAACTGTTAGCTAGCTAACTAGCCGGCAAACACACTGATGTTAATGTGAACATGCTAACGCTAGCTGCTACTAGCTATGTTAGCTAGTGTGCTAATCAGATGTGTTAACAACAAGACAGTGATGTTAGCTGACCAGATACTATGGTTAGCTAGCTAACAAGCTGACATTATCTAAACACTAAATCAATCAGATGGATCAGTGATGAAATGATCAGTTCAGTCAGAAACAGACAGAAATTAACCGTCTGTTCAATTCTGTTGAGACGACAGAAACAGTCAGCTGTTCACAGAGCTGAGGACCTCCAAGATGGCCGCCAGCGTGACATCGCCTGGAAGCCTCTATAATCTCTCTCTCTCTCTCTCTCTTTCTCTGTCTGTCTCTCTCTGTCTCTCTCTCTCTCTCTCTCTCTCTCTCTCTCTCTCTCTCTCTCTCTCTCTCTCTCAGTGAGTCAGATGACATGGTGTTTGAGGAGTTTAAGAGAGTCTATCTGAAGGGCGTGATCGGCGACGATGACGAGTCGCCCACCGAGGCCTAGGAACAAAGATGTCCGTCCCCGCCGTCCCGTCTCCGCTGTGGTCCAGAGCCGTAGAGAACTAGAGTTTGGCCAGTCCCTGCCTCATGGCTGTTGCTGTAGTAACTAGTGATTCAGTTAGCCGTGTCACCATGGGGATGTTATGGAGGACATTGTTCCATACACTCTTATGTAAAAGGGTTCTGTATAGTAGCAGGACGTGGTTCTTTAGGCTTGTTCCACAGCAGAACCTGTTTGGTGCTGTGTAGAACCGTCTCAGTGGCGGTACAGATGCTGCACAGATCTAATGTTTTCAACCTACAAACGCAGCAGGCATCAAAAGCAGGGCGATGGCGTCCCAAACACCTTTTTTCGGGCGTGACAGTGACGCCCGAGATAAGAATATTTCAACTTTTTGAACACTCTAAACGCCACGTGTCATGTGACGGGAAACAACCAATCACAGCCACACAGATCTTTCTTTCTTACCTCCGTAAACATGGAGGAGAAGTTCATTTTTATGCAGTGCAACCCTGAACTGAATGATCTATCCACAACAGTATTTTGACTTAAATTGGAAAAACAATCATGGAAAATCTTCAGTTGAGGTGAGAATGCAGATCAAAAAACAAAACAGCTGATGCCAATGCTTTATTCTACTAAATGTTGCCCTTTTCCAATAACAACAGACTTCATAAAAATTCCAGCGCAGGTTTCTATCTCTAACGAGGTGTTTGAAAACGCAGCATCTGTATCTCCCTTAGAAAGGTTCTCTTTAGCACCATGCTCAGATGGTTCTACATAAAACCTTTGTGACAACAATTTAACAGCATATGAAGTGTCCTGAACCAGCAGGATTAAAACTTATTAAGAACCACACTGGGTTGGTTATTCTGATTGACCAGATTTTTATGTTAACAAATCAGACCGTTCTTTGAATCATTTTGGTTCCATGTAGAACCCTAACCACAGAACCAGTGAAGAGCCCTTCTTTTTCCGGGTGTGGAGCCAACACAGCAGCATGATGCAGCCTGGCCGGACTCTGTTCTATATATGGCTCTGGTCCCATCACAGCATGTGTGTGAAAACAGAAAATACTGAAGTGAGAAGCGACCGGAGCAGGGAGACCAGAACAGCGCTGGGCCGACAAATAGTGTTGGACTGGAAGTATTTATGAGTGTAATATGTAGATAACTGCTTCATTGTCTCTGTATTGTCAAGATGCTTGTTAATTTGGGACTGCAATTTGTAAACTCACTCCACCAATATTCTTAAATCACCTAAACTAAATATAGAATATCTTATTGCTCTTATGCAAGTGAGATTAAGAAAAATGAAAAAAAAAATATCTCATGTCCTGCTAAAACTACAACTGGCACACAAGTGGACTGTATATCATTTAACAGTATTTATGGGTGTAATTTTTGTTGATATAAAATCTAAACCCTAGTCCTGACCTTTGACCTTTCAAAACGTAGTTACTGCTGCCTCGCTGTGGACGGGCCTGGTCAAGAGGATGGATTATAGAAGTAAGAAATAATTTGATTAATGCACCTGAATCTGTATTTTTTGTGTGGATGTAGTGAAGCCTATTTGTTTTTTGTCTTTTTTGGAATACTTCCATCTCCATACTCCATATTATGTTTGTTTGATGTACAGGGTCAGAGAGGTCAGAGGTCAGGGGTTAACTAGGCAGAGAGTTCATTGTCTCTGACAGGGACGAATACTTTGAACCTGTGACCTTTCTCCGACCTCCAGACCCTCCTGCTCTCAGTCTGTCCTAACTTTTACTTGTGAAATTCTTAAGTTAATAAAAAATTTCATAAATGTAGCCATAGTTTATATTGTAGGAGGTTGTATAATGTAACTTAGATGAAAATAGATTTCAATACAATAAAATATGAATTAATACTGGTCTGAAAATATTCTCTATGCAGATGACTGTCTTTCTTTTTTTGATTAGCGACTGGAGTTCATAGTTCAGCCACTTTTTCCCACGGCAGCCGAGGGCATCACACAGCAAATTCAGGTCAGTCAGGCAGTCAGTCAGGCAGTCAGTCAGTCAGTCAGTCAGGCAGTCAGTCAGTCAGTCAGTCAGTCAGTCAGTCAGTCAGGCAGTCAGTCAGTCAGTCAGTCAGTCAGGCAGTCAGTCAGTCAGTCAGTCAGTCAGTCAGGCAGTCAGTCAGTCAGTCAGTCAGTCAGGCAGTCAGTCAGTCAGTCAGTCAGTCAGTCAGGCAGTCAGTCAGTCGTCAGTCAGTCAGTCAGTCAGTCAGTCAGAGAGGCGTCTCTGACTAACAGATGGCCTCTCTCCTATGGGCTAAACATCACATTGACTCCCATACACTGATAAAGCCATATTGAATCTCACACAGAGCCACACTCTTCACCGTCAATTTACAGACATCAACATCTTCTTCTGTCCTGCAAACCTTAACGGTCGGTCACGTTATCACCTGGTCTGTGTTGGTGGAATAGGTCATTTTACCGATAAACGTGTCGCGCTAGCCGAGCATCACTCCCGTCATCAGCATCCGGGGCTTTAGCCGGGAATGTTTTTTGACTAGCTCCGAGTCTCTTGACAGAGGAAACAAATCTAGGCTATATCAGGGGGTCAACGCGCCGGAACACGCCAGAACGTGCCGGAACGTGCCGGAACGCACCGGAATGCCGTTCTGGGAGTGAATCTGACGACGTAATGCGTGTTCCAGTTCTGAAAAATCAATCCAGAGCAGTACCGGTGGTTGTTCCTGTTTTAGGAGCTTAAACTACCGGCTCGGTTCGTTTTATGACCAAAGTTTTCCGGCTGGCCGGTGTTTGGACCTTCGGGCCAATCACGGCGCTTAAAAACGAAAAACTCCACTCAACCGGGAAGCCGGGCGACATTAAACAAACGCACCATCAAATGACAGACGGACAGTTTAACCTGAGCCACGGAGCTGACGGGTTGTTGTGAAAATGTCCAGAAAGAAGAAACTAGACATTCTTTCCTATTTTCAACCCGACGTGATAAAACAAAGTGTTCAAATGAACTGAACTTGTTTCTATGCAGCAGCTCCGTTCTGAGCGAAGCTGCTGCCGTTTCTGCCTCTCCACCGTGTCGACGCTCCAAAACCCGACGGACAGAAATCTATCTGTCAATACTTCTGTCCGTTTTCCAGCAGATCAGTTTGTCCGCTGGAGGAGTTCAACACGCTGTGGACCTGCAGGATCTGGACCGGTCTATTTCACCACTACATCACTCCACTTTTCCTCCCTGAATGAATTAAACCCAGTGATTACCAGTGTTGGGGGTAACGCGTTACTTTGTAACTTTGTAACGTGTTACAGTAATCAGATTACTTTTTCGTGGTAACGAGTAACTTAACACGTTAGTTTTAAAATTTATGTAATCAGTTATTAGTTACTTTCTCAAAGTTACATTTCGCTACTTTTATTTTTCTTTCAACTGGTTAAATGTTTAATTAGTGCAAATTACGTAAAAAAATAAGGTATTGTACACTACTTGATATGAAGCAGACTGGAGCATGCTGCGGATCAGTTCAGGCTCCGTTGATCACCAGGGTGAAGTTAGTTTGAAATTTGATATTCACCGGTTGATGCGCCTTTTAACGTCAATAGCTCCGTCTCGATAGCATATTTTTTCTCAAGGCTTTTTTATGGAGAGAAACACGGAGCCAATGTTTCACAGTGTTGATGAAGTTAAAATCACCTGCGGTTGACGCAGTGACGGCAGAAAGGATCCAGTCGGTCCAAACCCCCACTGAGTATTGTGTAGTACTATGGAGTATCTGAGTACTGTGGAACCAGGTGACTGAAAGCTCCTCGATGTTTTCTTTAGACAACAGCAGATGTTACTTCAGGCTGTGTCCCAAACCTGATGATTAGTGATGATTTCTGCAGAGTCAAAGTAGGTGAAACGCACACCTGTAGTGATGAGGTGCCAGCCAGCCAAAACAAGCATAAAAATGGTGAAAGTAGCCGCACACTCGTAGCTCCGATGCAATAATTTAATGAGACATTAACAAAACCGACGTTTCAGCAGCTAGGCTGCCTTCATCAGGGTTGATCTACCAGGACACAAGTTTGACTGAAGTTAAAAGCACTGGTGCACAGGTGCAGGCAATCAGTGTAACCTGACCAATCACAGGAAAGGGAAAAAGTGAACAATAGGTTCAATAGAGAGACCACAACAATAGTGAGTGGTATATAGTCTCAACAGTCCATTCCATGTCATACAAAGAGTATCAAGTGGAAGTATAAACCACACATAAGAAAACATCATCACGGGGCATTGTTGGAAATATCAGGTGTAGGAGCCAAATATGTTGTTGGAATAACCAGAATTTAATGTTATTTAATGCCATTTACTGTGTGTACATTGGGTGTCGCTGTGCTATTATCTAGAGCTCAGGTATATACCAGGTAGGAAAGTCACTGTTGTCGTCAGGTGTTTGAACCTGGAAGGGCAAAGGGTTTGTCATGCTGTGAGCTGTGCGTTTGGTTTTCGATGGAAACTGGAAAATGGACTGTATTCACATCTCTGCAGGATGGAAACAATAAAGGGATCGTTATTCTGCAATCGAAGAACAGCCTGCAGATTCTGTACTGAACGCAACACACAGCAAACGGTAGCGTATGGTAACATCAAACTAACCAGGTCACTCCTGGTTTAGACATCTCAGTAGCTTAAGTAACAGACTGAGCTCCTTTAACATCAGGCATATCAGTACCAGAATCAATGGGATTGGTAAAAAATTCCCTAAGGCGAATTTGTCTAAAGATTTGTCTAGGGATTTTGATGTGAAAGTTGATTTATTCAAATTCTTTAGACAAATTCGCCTTAGGGAATTTTTTCGGACTCGGACACAGGATTTCTGGGTAATGAAGTCTTCAACCTGCTCTCCTGCTGCCACTTGGGGCCGGCAATGTGTGAAGTTACCTAGTGCGGCTTTAAGTTTTCTTCATTTTATCATCTCATATTATGAAGACAGAGCTAAGTTGAATGACTCACACAGACACACCCAAAGGTTTGTTTCAATGTTTTATTAGAGCTTTTCATAGAAAGGACAAATAATGTACAGCCGTTTTAAATACTCTCTAGAGAGAAGTTCTCCTATGGAGAGAGAGAACAGAACAACCATAAACTAAAAAAGAGAAATTCTGCTGTTCAGAGCCTTTGATTTAAAGTTTGACCAGTGTCGGCCATGTTGGCTCCGTTGCTATAGTAACTGGTGATTCTGTTGTCCAAGTTATGGATGACATTGTTCCATAATTACAGAAACACTTCCTAGTGCTACAGAAGACTGGAGTCCAACCTGGACTAACTCTGTCTATATATGGCTCTGGTACATTTACAGTTAGAGAACATAGAGAACCAACTGGTACAGGAGAACCTCACTCCTCCTCCTCCTCCTCCTCCTCCTCCTCTGCTTCTGTCTTCCAAGAGTTCACACCACTTGTTTGTCCTACGATTAACCACTTAGTACCAGGCTGAGGTTACTAAAACACACACAGATGGTCAGATCAAGTTTCCCAACATACACACACACATAACAGCCAAGGAAAAATCAGAAAAATCAGATTCCATTTGCTTTTATTAACCATCATTTATACAGTGAAAGGTCTTGTTGGGCATGTTTCCACTTTTTCAGCCTCACCCTGCTTCAAATTCACACAGTTTTATACATTTTCACTGGGAGCTGCCCAGTACAAACACAGTCTTCTGCTGTTGGCCACCAATCAGCTCCACTGGAGCAATTTTTGGTCAAGAGCCTTGCTCAAGGGCACATCGGCCGTGGATGGCGAGGGTTCGGAAAATGTTACTCATTCACGTTCCCTGCCCAGACTCAAACCGTCGACCTTCCAGTTCACTCACAATCATAAAAACTCACAGTAGGTCTGTCTATCGTAGGCGATTAGCTTGTATGAAGATAAACCATTTAGTAGAGTAAAGTCTGTTCCTGTGTAAACAAGACAAGTTACACTCAAAGTCTTGCAGGAAGATAGATCTCTTTCTGTCTGTTTTACCAATCCACCTAAACAAGCCTGTCAGGTTTAAAAGGAATTAACCATGAGCCTTAGAGCTGCTACAGGTGCTCACTTTAAGGATAACGCTAGTCACCTGCGATTAGGTAACATGCTTGTGTTAGCATGCGCAGTGAACAGAGCTATCTACCAGAGACACAGATATGATTTTGGTGCCAGTCCTCTTATCAGGTGTTGGGTAAGGAGACCAATGGGCAAACTCCCAAAAAGTCTGCTTTAGAAACTAGATGTTTTGTAGCCGTGTAAGGCTAGATCCTAACTCTCAATACCTCTGAAAACATAGAAGGTTCTTTGATGGAGGCATTAGCACGGGTTCAACCCAAAATTTCCGGTGACCCAGCTCATCTTTGTTCCATTGTAAGTGGACAGAGCAGAGATGCTTTTGGGAAACCCAGCCCTATCATAACAATGCAGATCTAAAGCGCGGCCTTGTATCGCCTTACACTGGCGGTGTAGGATCAGTGTCGGGGGATTATCAGATGACTCGCTGGCTGTAAAGCTCATGGAAAGTGTGGAAGCTACACCAGTTCCCACACAAAGAGAGAGACGGGATTCACACCTACCGGCAAACACATCGACACAATGGCTAGCAAGAAGCAGTGAAAATGACAACCAGACAACAGCAAGACAATCACAGCATGTACACACACAATAATAGCACAGGATATTATTACAGCCGAGGGAGGGAGGATTCCCCAAAAGAGTTGGTTCTCTATCAGTGGGAAAAAGGAAAGAAATTTGTCACAATTGCACTGATGATGACAAAAAATTAAAACTCGTCTTGATGATTTGAGTGTGATTATTCTGAACACAAAAAGTCATGAACGACATGAAGAAAATGAAGAAATACGAAGGAAAAAATAAAGAGCAAAAACAAATACAGCCGCAATACTGAAACAGTGAGACAGCGAGAGGCATACACCTTAACCTACAGATGTGAAATAAAATAAGCTACAGAGTTCTCCCTGCAGGCGCGGCAGCAACAGCCTCGACTGCAGAGTCAGAAGATAAACATTTTAGCTGGAGATGCTAATAAAATTGGCAGCTACAGTATTCGTCCTGGTTTAAAGGGACATTGGCACTTCTTTCTCAGTTGAGGATTTGTTCGCGCAAATTGGCAATTGACGTACAATTGCCGTGACAACGAGAGAAAGTAAGTTATTTCTGTTGAAAAGGACATTGACCTAGTTTTTTGGTCAGGGGGAGTAATTTATTCATCAGGAACCATTTCTATTGGCAGTTTGAGGTAATTTATTCATAAGGGGCAGTGTCTTTCCTTGGTTTGGGGTCATTCATTACTCAGGGACAGTGTCCATTGGTTGGTTAGTGTAATTAATCCACCAGTGTTTGGCAGCTGATGTTGGTAATTTATTTATCAGGAAGATTATCTATTAGTGGTTTGGGCTGATCTAATCCTCAGGGTCAGTGCTATTGATTGGTTGGTGTAATTTATTCAGCATTGACACTTTCTATTGATGGCTTAAGGTAATTTGTGGACAGCATCTATTGCTGGTCTATGTTAATTTATTAATCAGCGAGGCTATCTAGTTGCCAGTAGTGGGAGCGACGGTGCTGCTGGTCCCGTTGCCCCACACGTATGTGCCAGTAGGCACTGGGGGGGGGGAATCTCTGGACAGGGCCATGTCACATCTGTCTGGGTGCAGCAGGAAGCCAGAGAAGGTGCTGGCCATCTCCCCGCCAGCGTGCATACCGTTAGTGGTATCATCCTTCACCATGAGCCACACTCTATCCCCCCTGTTTAGGTGAAGGATGAGTTCGTGTGCGGTGGTGCCTAACTCTATCGTGCTGGTCGTTTTCACTACCGGCTGAAAATTATGGAAGATACCGACTTTGAGGACCCGTTTGAAGACGGTGAGGTGGTAGCTGAAGATGTAGGTGCCGTTAATGGGTGCGGTGTAGATGCCGGTGGTGGGGTCGTAATGCCCCTGCACGTTGTAGAAAACCTGAGAGAAAACCACGGGGGTGCTGGGCGGGGGGAAGCTTTCGGTCAGCCCCACGGAGAAGGCCGACTGGATGATGGGCATGCAGGGACCGGGAGGACCCATGATCCCCATTGGCCCCAGGTCACCCTTCTCCCCCAGGGACCCTTTCTGCCCCACGGAGCCCGTCTGCCCCTGGTCTCCCTGGACTCCCTGGTCTCCCTTCTGCCCTTGACCCCCTGGTTGTCCGTCTTGACAGTCACATGCCCCCTTAGCACCTTGGTCTCCCTTCTCACCCACAGATCCGGGGGTGCCAGGGGTTCCCATAGTGCCGGTGTCACCCTTAGGGCCCTTGGCCCCCGTGGAGCCTGTGAGTCCAGGCATACCCCTGGATCCTGCAGCGCCGGAGAGTCCCTGGGGCCCTGGGGGCCCCTGGGTGGCCTCGCAGGACTCTGGACAGAGGCCGTCGTCTCCTTTGGGACCCTGGTCCCCTGGAAGACCCTCACCACCACGATCCCCCTTGTCACCTGCAGGACAAAGGGACCAGGCAGGAATGAATGTTAGTCTGGTGTGAATACAGCCATGCAGAACAAAACAGAATTATTTCAGCTAATGCTGGTCAGATTACAGATTGTGTTCAAGTTTGTCCATGTTAAACAATGTTGATGGAGGCAGAGCTCCAATCTTCAATTTTCCCTTAAAGGAATACTTCACCCAAAAATGAAAATTCAGTCATCATCTACTCACCCCCATGCCAGTTGAACCACAGGTGAAGTTTGTTAGTCCATATAACTCCGTAGCAACCTTCTCCGCATTACCAAACCTTGTGAGGCCACCGTGGCCGATCAAGGTTTGTGTGTGCGACAGTGCGCGACCTTCATCTGTGAGGTTTGGTAATGCGGAAGCTAAATACAATGGAGAAAGACTCGATTTGCATTAAATAATGTATAAAAAAAATTTCCACTCACAGAGCGATTGTATGGCTTCATGAGCTGTATGGAGTAATTTTATGGTTATTTTTGGATCGGTCCTCAAAGACTTTAGTTGTTTTGGAGAAGGCTGCTACAGAGTCGTGCTGGGAAGCTCTGGCAGTGATATATGCACTAGCAAACTTCTGAATTTTCATTTTGGGGTGAACTGTTCCTTAAAATGCATGCAGGGGTGGAAATATTACCAAAATATCCTGCTCAAGTAAAATTTCAGTAAAGTAACAGTACTTGTACTATTACTGCTGTTTCTATTAGTTCATGAAAAGTTGACTTTTTTGAGATACAAGACAACAACGGTATGCTAGCTCTCTGATCCGCCTCGGTTCTGTCGCTCACCTTTGAAGCCTCTGGCTCCTTTGGGTCCCAGGAACCCCTCGACTCCCCGTTCACCCTTCAAACCCTCATCGCCCTTCTGTCCTGAGGGACGAACACACCAACACAGTCAGAGACAAAGAGACACCAAGGCTTTTATTTAGAAAGCTACAGCTACATAAAACCAATGCTAACTGCTTTATTATTATTATTATTATTATTATTATGGTGTATTTCATTAGTTCAGTAGTCGCCTAGTAGTAGTAACAGTAGTTGCAGCAGTAGTAGTAGCAGTAGTAATAGTATAGGAACAGTACTCGTAGTAGTAGTAGTAGTAGTAGTAGTAGCCTAGTAGTAGCAGTAGTAGTAGTAGTAGTAGTATTAGCCTAGTAGTAGCAGTAGTTACTACTAGAAACAGGGGTTCAGTAATACACCAGAGAACAAAATCTGTCTGTTTTAATTTCCGTTTCCATTTGGTATTATTATTTGTTATGTTATTGCAGAGGAAACAGTCGCTGTTTGATGTGAAACCAGAAGAAGTTGTAAAGCTGCTGACCTTTTATCCCCGATCTGCCCACAAAGCCTGGTTGACCTCTGGACCCAGTCATCCCTCTTCTACCAGGACTACCGGGAATACCTGATGGAGAGAGAGAGAGAGAGAGAGAGAGAGAGAGAGAGATTGGAAGAAGAGTTACTTACATACAGTGAAAAAAAGTCTGTGCTGTTTTAAAGTTACATTAGGAACTTAGCAACTTTACGGTTGGAGTCTCCAACTGGCAGCTAGCGGTAACTGAAAACTTTTAACTTCATTACCCAGAAGTCCTGTGTGGTGAGGTCAGTAAACTGGTCTGTGATGCTTTAGTTCCCACCAAAGAGCATACTGACAGCAGAGTTTAATTTGGACAAACAGGGAGAATCTACAGTGTCTGGGGATGGGACGTCTTGCTCTGCTGCCACATCACTTCCTGTTTACACTGAGAAAATACTGCAGCTTTAAAGGAAAATCTGACTAGAGCAGCTTTAATTTCCATGCTTCCACATAAATTCTGCAGTTTAATGTAAATAGATTGACTCCAGCTCATGCACTCAGTCATTGAGCAGACATTTGTTCACTCTGCATCTATGAATCTGACCTTATAGTTTTTAGAGTTTATTATTTTGAGTTTTCTGTTCCTTTACAGTGAGAACACAGACAGAACTACAAGTGTGACTGTGGATTTTATGATTTATTATTTAGCTACAGCTATAACTACAGCACTTATTACACAATAACTATAGATTTTATGATTTATTATGGAGTTGTAGCTGTAACTACAGCACTAACTACAATATAACTATAGATTGTATGATTTATTACTGAGCTGCAGCTATAACTACAGCTGTAACTACACTATAACTACTGACTTTATGGATTGTTGTGGAGCGTGACCTGGTACTCCGCTGACTCCTTTCTCTTTCCTTTGGGCAGCTGGGCTGCTTTGCACACAAAACAACTATGACTGGAACTACAATGCAAACACTCTATAGATTGATATAGATGTTTTAAAATATTTTTTTACTACATGAACAGTGCCTGTCCTCCTTTCTCCACACTAAAACTAGAAATGTTACGGTTTATTATGGAGTTACTGTATATGTCTAGCTACAGTCATAACTCCACCAAACCGGAAGATATTAGGATTTAATTGTCAGCCATAACTGCAGCTCCGGATTATTAAATGGTCTGTACCTGGCAGTCCCCTGTCTCCCTGGTCTCCTTTGGGCCCATAGCTGCCTTTGCAGTGGTGGCAGATGCAGAACCAGGGCAGCTGGTCGACTGGGGGGGGGTTCGGGCTGCTCATCATCATCTGGCAGTACGCCTCGCTTTCCCCGTCGCCCGGGTACGTCATGTTGTAGTCGCCCGGGGGTCCTACATAGTCAGAAGGCATCGCCGTGACGACGGAGAGGGAAACAACCCCCAACAGGACGTGAAGAAGAGTCGGCATAGCCTGGAGAGAGAGAGAGAGAGAGAGAGAGAGAGAGGTTGTATGTAAATTATGACTGTAAATATTGTATGAATGTATGAACCTGCTTTTACGTACGTACATTTTATGTGAATTCTTATTAAAATCCAGTCATGATAATTAGGACTTTCTGATTTTTAGAGAGTGAGAGAGAGAGAGAGAGAGAGAGAGAGAGAGAGAGGGAGAGAGAGAGAGAGAGAGAGAGAGAGAGAGAGAGAGAGAGAGAGAGGGAGAGAGAGAGAGACTGCAGCTTTCAGAAAGAAACCTTTAAGATTTTTTCAGACCTTTTCATGCTGCCTGGAACCACAACAAAGAAAGCAGCCTGTTTCTGACTGAACAGATGATGAAAGTTATGAAACTATAGGCAGAATAAGATAAAGCACAGCAGGAAATGACTAGTTAAGAGACATGAAGTCCAGCTGTGTTCAGTCCAGCTGTGTTCAGTCCAGCTGTGTTCAGTAGCAGACAGGATGCAGATTGAACCTGTCCACTCTACTGACTGGATTTAACACGTTTTAATACTTTTTAAAGCCTTTATTCCGTGTGTGAAATATCATCAGGATCTGCAGAAAATCTGTTTAAATTTCAAAATGAGTTTTTAATTTGTTCAGTTAAGGTCAGTTCTTATAAAACTGATACATAATATAGAGATACATAAACAGATCACTTTCTTCTACCATTGTTACTTTTGCTGTCAGTTATCTCTGTTTTCAGTTTCTGTGTTCTGGGTGCTACAGACGTAAATGGCTTATTGGTTTGAAACACATTCATAACAGCTGAACGGAACTTTTGGCCTTCTTTTGTTTTTACTCCTTTATAAAGCATCTTGTAACTATGTTTTGAAAAGTGCTATATTATTATTATTATTATTATTATTATTATTATTGTTGTCCCTCTGTAGACAGTTAATGTGAATATGAAATAAACATTGTACACTGGAAATTCACAATTTTTCATTCTATCATAATTTTTGTTGTTATATACAGTATATTGCATAAACCTTGATATTTTTATTATTTCTTTATAATTTTAGTATATATACATTTTAAATAAGACATATTTTTGTATATTTCCATATTTTTCACTCATTTAGTCTTTGTTTCAGGATGTTCTGCTGCTGTTAATTTGCACAAGCTGTACACAAGCTGTAATTAATATATTTCATACTTTAAATCTTTCTATTTCTACTTAACACATTACAGTGTTGTAGTCGTCAGTTGTATTATATCTAATACCCCCATCGTCTCTATTCTTATTTATATTCTATTTTTCTTTGCTATATCCTGTTACTATTTGCTGCTGCAATGACCAAATTTCCCCACAGGAAAATCAATAAAGTTTAATTTAATTTAATCTAATCATCCAGTTCGCCTGAACCACAGACGGGTCCCAACTGTCTCACTCCCAGCTGTCTCACTCCCAGCTGTCTCACTCCCAGCTGTCTCACTCACCGGACCAGTCGCTCCCATCTGAACCATCTTCTCGAGGTGGAGATTCTGCTGCAGGTGAACTGCTGTCAGCTGGAAGCAGAGCTGCTAATAAACGCCTGGACTCCGCCCACCTGCTGCCCCGCCCACCTGAACACCTGCTGCCCCGCCCACCTGAACACCTGCTGACCCGCCCACAGTGCTGCCACATACAGGTGTGTGTGTGTATTGTGTGTGTGTGTCTTTGTTGATGAGTGAAATCTAGACCTTGTCTGTGTCTTCTCTTTAATGCGTAATGTGACCTCATTACAATAATACAGACAGGAATCATAACACACACACACACACACACACACACACACACACACACACTGTGTGGGAGACACATACACACACACACACACACACACACAAATGAATGTATACTTAAAAAGGATGTGTCATCTTCTTTGGGTGTTCCTGTGCTGCAGTATAACTGTAATGCAGGAGCCTCAGTTATATAAAACACAAAGCGGCTGTTCTGTGTTGTAACTGCAGGTGCAGCAGTGATGTATCTGGGTCGGAGGCAGAGGGCGTTACAGCTTTAACACAACAGTTACCAACACAAGTACAGTCTGAAAAGTTTTCTTTATTATAGTGCAGATACATAAAGAATAAAAAAATCAGGAGAAAACAATAAAGATCACAAGCTAGCTGGTTACCACAAGAGTTAGCAAAGCTACTGATTTCAATTTTGATAACTATGTGCTCTATGGGAATTATCAGCACAGCTCTAACATGTCAGATTGCTATTTCTAATTGATTGGATGTGACAACATTCTATGTTGCCTATAGAGGCTTTCAGGTGATGCTTTTCTGGCGGCCATGTTGGAGGTCCTCAGCTCTGTGAACAGCTGATTGTTTCTGTCGTCTCAACAGAATTGAACAGACGGTTAATTTCTTTCTGTTTCTGACTGAACTGATCATTTCATCACTGATCCATCTGATTGCATTGCATTGCATAGATTTAATATATCAAGGGAGCAAGCTGATGCTGATAGCTACAAAACTTGGCTAAATGAAGCTCAGAGAAGAATCAAAGTTGTGAAAAAAGAGTACTACATGGCTCAGATCAAGGAAAACAAAAATGAGCCTAAGAAGTTATGGAAAGCACTGAAAGAAATCGGTTGTGGAGGTAAAACCAAAGGTGGAAAGCCAAACATAGGCCTAGATATTAAAGGCAATTTACAATTTGACAAAGCACAGGTGGCCAATGAATTCAATACATTCTTTACCTCGGTAGCCAACAACCTTGTTGAGTCCTTAGCCCCTAGGTCAGGAGTGTATGGAGATGAGTTTATTCATAGGTTTTATGCCAACAGAGGGATCCTGGCCAACAGTTTTACTTTCACTAAAGTATCTGTCGAGAACGTAGCTGAAATGTTGGCCAAGCTGAATGTAACAAAAGCCACTGGCTTGGACAAAATTCCGGCTAGATTTTTGTGCACAGGAAATTGCGCCCTGTGTTGCCCATCTCATTAACATCTCTTTAGAGCAAGGTATTGTACCCCAAGCCATCAAACACGCCAAGGTCATCCCCTTATACAAAAAAGGGGCTACAGCTGACCCTGGCAATTATAGGCCAGTATCCATACTCAGTGTAACATCCAAAATCTTAGAGAGGGTAGTGCATGAGCAGATATCTGAATATGTTGGCAAACAAGATCTTCTATATGAATTACAATCAGGATTCAGGAAGTCATACTCTACTGACACATGCCTCCTCTATCTAACTGATACCATCAGAATGGAAATAGATGAAGGGAAACTGTGTGGCATGGTCTTGCTGGACCTTCAAAAGGCCTTTGACACCGTGAACCATCATCTTCTTCTCTCTAAGTTGAAGGCACTGGGGCTGGACTCACTAGGGGTCAAGTGGTTGGCCTCATTCTTGGCCGATAGGGATCAGAGTGGAGGTCAATGGCACAATATCTGAAGCCAAACCTATAGGCTGTGGGGTTCCACAAGGGAGCGTACTAGGGCCCTTGTTGTTCTTATTATACATCAATGATATGAGAGATGCATGCTCCTGCAAATTGTTTTTATATGCCGATGATTCAGCCCTGCTCATCTCTCATAAAGACCTGGGCACACTTCAAACGAGACTAGGAGAGGAGCTCTCAAAGGTCAGCATTTGGCTGTCTGACAACAGACTCTCTCTGCACCTGGGCAAAACCGAATCCATCCTGTTTGGATCCAAACCCAGGTTGAAGAAGGCCCCTGGGCTCAGGGTAGAGCTAGGCTCCAAGGTCATAGAAGCAAAAAAAAGCTTTAAAATACCTGGGCTGTATGCTGGATGACAGTCTTGGAGGTGAGTAAATGGCTTTACAAGTATTGGGAAAAGTAAATGCCAGAACCAAATTTTTGTCCAGAAAGGCCAATCTCCTTGACAGAGACAGCCTAAGGCTTCTGGCAAACTTGGTTCAGCCACACTTTGATTACGCCAGTACGGCATGGTATGGCGGGTTGACAGAGGGACTTAAAAAAAAGCTACAGGTATCCCAGAACAAGCTGGTTAGGGTGGTAATGGACATGGGTCCTCGAGATCATGTAGGGAGGAGTCAACTACAGGAACTCAACTGGCTACCTGTAGAGGCCAGGGTGACACAACTTAGACTGTCAATGGTTCACAGGATAGTTAATGATAGGGCCCCCAATTACCTCACCAACTATTTCTCTAGAGTAGGAGAAGCCCACAGCCACAGAACCAGAGCTAGCCTAGTCAATCTGCTTTCAATAAGGCCAATGTTCATTTACATTCCCAGGGCCTCATGAATGGAATAAGCTACCATTGGCCATCAAAGAGGCTCCAAACCTAAACAACTTTAAAGCTAAAGTTAAAAGGTGGCTCCTGGAAAAGGTCCTAGAGTAAGGGGACAAGTCAGAGGAAAGGACGTTGCAATAATGCGTAGTATGTTTTTAAGATGTTTGTCAACCAGATTGTATTGTAAGGATTTTAGATATATATATTTTTTTTTTAACTGTATGTGTACTGTATGTCTAAGAGCAAGGACCACAATGGAAATAAGTCTGCAGCTTTTTGTGTATTCCTTGATGATTTTAGAATGCATGTATAATGTACAATGTATTTTAATCAATTGTCAAATAAACTAAACTAAAAAAAATGATTTAGTGTTTAGATAATGTCAGCTTGTTACCTAGCTAACCATAGTATCTGGTCAGCTAACATCACTGTCTTGTTGTTAACACATCTGATTAGCACACTAGCTAACGTAGCTAGTAGCAGCTAGCGTTAGCATGTTCACATTAACATCAGTGTGTTTGCCGGCTAGTTAGCTAGCTAACAGTTTGTTCAGGTTAACTGAGCTGACTCTTCTCAAGCTACAACTCAGAGTGTTTTGGAGTAGAGACTAGGGCTAAAGACAAGACAGTTTACTGTGTCACAGTAACCAAATCCACCTTATCACACTATTCACTTTTACTGAGAACGTTACTCGTCGGCCAAGTCACCGCCCACAGCATCCTTGACATTTATGGCTAACCCTAACCCTGGAAACATCCAGTGATCCTCCATCTTTCCTCCATGATTGTTTTGTTCTTTGATGTTCAGATGTCAAAGGCATCATGGGAGGACACTAAAACAGACGCAAACACCTAATGTTTAATAAACCTTTCAAAGCTTACAGTAACACACAATTCCCCAGGTGGAAACACTAAGAGTCAAAATTGTTCACACACCAATCAGAACCTCAGGATAGACAGATAAAAAGGCCGTGGGTCAGTTCACTTGTTTTGTGATGTGATGTTGATGAGAATCTCTGGCCTGACCCAGACCAGAGACGGGATGCTGAGGCAGAATAAATGTGATTTCTTTCTTTATGTACAAACTGTTTTGTTTTTTCATTGCTTTATATCGGTAAATACATGGAAATTATTTTACTGTATTCTACGTTCTTTATCAGTTGCATATTTTTACAGTACATTTACTTTTTCACTCAATTTCAGTTTATTTTACTATAGTGCATTAAGGAATTAAACATTTTGAAAATGTATACATGTGTTGTGTGTTTATATTGTGTTCATCATGTAAAGAGGTTGTTCTGGGGGAAAACCATAAGCTCCATTATTCATTGCAGTAACAGGTTTTTACGGTAGTGTTGTGAATTGATCTCACCAGTGTGTAATGGCTGTTTTGTAGTGTCTGTGTATTTGATGGCTTTTGTGTGATGTCTGAAGGCAAAGTTTGGTTTAGATGTAAGATTACATGGTTTTGAGTGGAGAGTTTGGTTTTGACATGGAAGTTTGAAGTTTGTGAAGATGAGTGTGCAGTTATGCATTTGTGTTTAGAGTTTTGGGAAATGGAGCATAATTTCAAGAAATGTGTCTTAGCAATAAAAAAAAATTGTAATATTTGAATTTTGAAGAAGATCCACTTCCTGAACTGAAAGTGAATTGACCGTGAGCCTGAAGAACAGCGGGAACACAGCCGGTTGTGTTCCCACTGAAGAGACACTCTTTCATGTGTAAGGTGACCTAAATGGAACTTCACAGGCCGTCCTGATAATACCAGGTGTAACTGTAATCCCTGTATCGCTGTATGGATGATCCAGCTGGGCTGATTGAAGACTGTCACTGGATCCTGAAGGGAGTAGGCTATAGGTGTGACATTATTAGCATTTTGTCCTGGGAATTAGGATGGGAGGATTCATGTAGGTCAGCTGGCTCGCTCCGCTCTCTGATGCTGTGGTCATGTAGGACAGCCGAACGGGGTTACACCAATATCTGGGCCGATATCAGTCTGTTGAAGTGGATCTGGTCCAGTCCGATACGATGATATGATGCAGTTTGATTGATTCCATAGGTTTTTCCATCCTGACAAGAAGAACAACACTGAATACTGGGAATTTTTGGGATTCTTTTTGGTAATGTAATGGTCACATTTAAAGATGCATGGTTTGGTTATAAACACATATCCACTTGTTCATGAGTTACTACAGTGGTTCATCCATGTTTTTCAGCCCAAAACCCCAAATTTAAGCAAATCTGGTGTCCCATCCTGATCTCCAGACCACCTACTGCTTTTATGCTGGGACCCGCCAGAAACCAGCTGTGTTGGCGTCCTGGTGGCTCAGCGGTCAGAGGCGCGGGACGTCCCGGGTTGGAATCTGGCCCAGGACCTTTGTCGCATGTCATCCCCCTCTCTCTTTCCCAATGTTTACTTTCAATTAAAGGCAAAAATGTAAAAAAAAAAAACCCAACAAAACAAAAAGAGAAACTGAATGTTTTAACCAGAATACAGTTAGAGCAGCCTGTATATTATATGGTTCAGTTCTGGTGTGATGATGATGATGATGATGATGATGATGATGACGATGATTTTTCATTCATTCATTTTGGTGATGAAGATGAAGATGTCCTGTCTACTCATGTGACATAACAGACTGACTCACTGGGAGAGTTTAACCAGAGCGCAACCCCATTGTCTCCATTCTCCCAGGAGTCTCCATATATACACACACACACACACACACACACACACACGCACACACACACACACACACACACACACACAGGGACGTGTGAAGGGAAAGGAGGTTTAGCCAGAGGGAAAACTTTGAACTTTGTAGATGGTTAACCTACACCGAGCTGGAGAAAGTTTGACCTGGTGAGACACCGTGTGTGTGTGTGTGTGTGTGTGTGTATATGTGTGTCATACAGCGATAAGTGTGTGTGTTTGTTGAGAAAGAGAGAGTGAAAGAGAGTAAATGAGAGCAACAGTGTCAATGTGTGTGTGTGTGTGTGTGTGTGTGTGAGAGAGAGAAGACTGTTATTCCTGTTACTGGTTTAGCTTGTTTTGGTTTTGCATATTTCCACTTTTTAGAGTATTGTTTTTAATTAGATTTTTTATGAAGAATTTCACTTCACTGTATTTTCAACATTACAGATTAGAAACTCTGTAACATGAATCCTGTTGATTCCTGCTTTACTTGGTTTATGACCTTTATTTTGTAAAGTTGTTTTATTTAAATGAATCTAATTGGAACTCTCTGGCTCTCCTTAATTTTTCATTACATAAACATTAATTATCCATTAAAAATAAAAAGTAAGGTTAGTATCATGGGTTTATTAGGGATTTATTCATGGGTTGATTCACAGAAACACTAGAAATTAAAGGATTTTTTGTGACTTTTGTGCAGGTTTACAGGTTATTAATGAGTTACTAATGGAAAGTTCCTGTCTCCCTGAATTTTACATTAAATTAGAAAGTAAGCAGTCAAATATTAAAGGGTATTTAAGGAGGTTTTGATGGAGTCTCCTCCATCGATAACTTCCTTCATTCATTTTAAGGGGATTTTACATGAATTAAGGGGTGAATTAATGTAAATATAAGGTCATTTTAAGGGATTTCTGGTTCATAGAGATAATGTAACAACACTGCATAGTAATCCTGCTTCATGACTGAAGGACTTGTTTTTATTATCCTGCTGTCACCAGGAGGACGTCCTGCGGTCTACTGGACGTCCTGCTGTCACCAGGAGGACATCCTGCAGTGACCAGGCGGGGGACGTCCTGCAGTCACCAGGAGGACATCCTGCAGTCACCAGGAGGACGTCCTGCAGTCACCAGGAGGACGTCCTGCGGTCTCCTGGACGTCCTGCTGTCACCAGGAGGACGTCCTGCAGTCACCAGGCGGACGTCCTGCAGTCACCAGGAGGACGTCCTGCAGTCACCAGGCGGACGTCCTGCAGTCTCCTGGATGTCCTGCTGTCACCAGGAGGACGTCCTGCAGTCACCAGGCGGACGTCCTGCAGTGACCAGGAGGACGTCCTGCAGTGACCAGGAGGACGTCCTGCAGTCACCAGGCGGAGGACGTCCTGCGGTCACCAGGAGGACGTCCTGTGGTCTCCTGGACGTTCCTGAGATCACCAGGAGGACGTCCTGCGATCACCAGGCGGAGGACGTCCTGCGGTCACCAGGCAGAGGACGTCCTGCGGTCACCAGGCAGAGGACGTCCTGCGGTCACCAGGTGTCACACCCACAAAGCATCACTAGTCCTGATCATCACTGATCATGGTTCCCACCTGCTTCAGGCTAGTCTGATCATTTGTGGTATTGCCTCCACCTGGGCTTCTGTCTATATAACTGTGTCTGCTCTTCATTCCAGTTGCTGAGTCTTGAACAGTCACTACTGAGAAGTTTCACCACCACACTGTCAGGCTGTGGTTCAGCAGATTCTACGCTGTATCTAAGAGTGTTTGTTGTTTTGCCTCTTTAAGTTTTGTGAGACTAGCTTAGAGCCTTGTTGGCTTTTTCCTCTGTTTATTTTTGCCTGCTGAATAAAACTCCAGTCAACTGATATTCAGCCTGCCTGCTCGTAACTCTGCACTCGAGTCCTATTACCAGTGTTACACCAGGAGTACGTCCTGCGGCCTCCTGGACGTCCTGCGGCCTCCTGGGCGTCCTGCGGTCACCAGGACGTCCTGCGGTCTCCTGGACGTCCTGCGGTCTCCTGGACGTCCTGCGGCCTCCTGGACATCCAGACATCAGGAGCCTCAGGAACATGAGGAGATGCTGTGTTTCCCGTGTGAACACTGAGCTCAGAGAGTCATGACATCAAGACATTTAACTGGTTTGTTGATTTCTAACATCATGAATTTTTCCATCTCATGTTGTGATTTTCAGTTTGCTCCTCCTGCACGCTTCTGGACCCGACGGAGCCTCTCACCTCCGCTCGTCTAAAAACCAAACGCTCTCCATGGTGCAACATGAACATGAACTCTGTCTTGGTCCGGTTCACACTCCACACAGCACATGAGCTTCACACAGTTGCACATGTTCCCAGCTCATACTCATACTTTGGTACTCCTTCCACCCCCTGTGTGTGTGTGTGTGTGTGTGTGTGTGTGTGTGTGTGTGTGTGTGTGTTTACAGGAAAGAAGTGGTTATGAGGCTCACCTACCTGTTCAAATTACTTTCTCTGTGTGTGTCTCTGCATACATTTTCAGTAAGGAGGTTGAGTTGTTACAAGAACTTTCTCTGCCTCTGCGTGTGTGTGTGTGTGTGTGTGTGTGTGTGTGTGTGTGTGTGTGTGTGTGTGTGTGTGTGTGTGTGTGTGTATGTGTGTGTGTGTGTGTGTTTGTGTAACTTTCTCTGGCTTCCTGCTCAAACAGAAACACAAACTGGTGACGAAACTGGATCTCAGTAAACAAGGCCAACTGGACGCCTACACCCCTCTGATGACCCTGTTTCTGTCAGAACACACACACACACACACACACACACACACACACAGCTTGTACTGCTCTATAGGAAACATGAAACTTCATTGTCCACTTATTAATAGTTTAGTTGAACTTGCTCTTGTATCTTTCTCAAGACAGGTGTCATATCAAATCTTTATTATATAACATAATCATATAACATTAATATTTTCTTTAATAAGTTTAATACAAAATACTATAAAATGTATAATAAAACTTTAGTTACAATAATAAGAATAAGAATAATAAACCCATTTGATTTTCTCTGCTCATTTTATTCCTGTATTTGATTGTTTTGATTAATTCTTCATTTAAAAGCAGTTCAGTGGAGAGTTTTAGTGTCCCATGAAGGTCTGAATGCTGTTTCTTGGGGAAATTACTCAGTTCTTGTGTTTTTTGGGGAGATTTTTGGCATGAAAATGGAGAAATTTAAAGATACGGAAAATCTGCACAGAATATCAGTTATTGGTGACTTCAGTCTAAAAAATATTGTGATCGGCCTTCAAAAACCTGAATCCTGAATCCTAAATTCCACAGAACAGACTTTGTCCTGAATGTGATTTGAAGCAGAATTAACCCTGAAACAGGATTCAGTCCCGGCCGGACTCTATCGGCAGATCAGGACAGGACTCGTCTATAGAGGCCAGACGGGGACTTGGCTCGCAGCGGGCCGAGCCGCCGCCAGATCTGTTATTACAGACCGCCTCGCCGTGGGAGTCGGGTCGTGGTGCGCTGCGATTGGCGGACATGTGGAGCAGCTGACATGTGACCGCCGTGTGCCTGAACCACGGCGACGCTCCGCTCCGTCCGGGTAAAAAAAAACACGTGGCTTTCACCTGATCTTCTCTTCGCTCCCGACAGCATGGCATCAGATCTGCTCCTCTGATCTCAGAACAGTGAAGCCAAACTGATGAAGAGACAAAACCTGTAAAATAATAATCTGGGACTTTTTCCTCTACCTGTCTGTCCTGCTCCTCTCTCTCTCTCTCTCTCTCTCTCTCTCTCTCTCTCTCTAACAGTGATCCAGCCTCCATCAGTTCGTAAATCTTCTCCTCTGAGTCTGGTCGCTCTTTTCTGCCGCACAGGAAGTGATGCGTTTAAAGGGATAGCCAACTAAAATATGCAATTTCTCTTTTTCAGTCATTGTTTAGTGTAAAAAACAACAGGAAAGTGAGAATCCAATCAGAAGTCGACCTCAACACGCCGCTCTCTCTCCCTCTCTCTCTCTCTCTCCCTCTTTCTCTCTCTCTCTCTCTCCCTCTCTCCCTCTCTCTCTCTCTCTCCCTCTCTCTCTCTCTCTCTACATGTAGATCGAAGCTCGCTCGCCCAGCAGCTCTCTGAACCGTTTCACTATAGAAAATGCAGCAGCCAAAAGCTCCATTTTATTACAGCTGTTGAATGTTAGGAAGCTCAGATCTCGGTGGATGATGAACACAGAAGTGAAGAGTTGCTCGTCCCTTTAACGTTTCCAGTTTGTTTGAAATCAACAGAAGAAGAAGAGCTGGGTCGTCAGCCCGAGCAGCGACGGCGTCCCAGGCTGAGCAGACAGAGGGAACGGCGCCCCCTACAGGAGCTCACGGTGTCCCGCGGCAGCATGTGAGCCGCTCTGCACTCTGTGGCCCAAAACCACATTACATAACTTCATGCTGTTTGAAATGAAACACCATGTGAGCCAAACAGCTCATCTGCTGCCACAGAGAAACTTTTCCCATGAAGTGGCTTTTATTCATAACCTTTATTGAATGAATGAATTAATTTATTTGACAATTTCATAAATGTACAGCTCTGCAAAGAAGAAGACACTGAAGCAGTGAGTTCTGTAAAACAGAAGAAAGAGTCAACAAGGCCCTGAGGCTTTGAATCGTCTACTGTTTCATTCATATCTGATTTGATATCTGATTAATGAGGAAATATTAGAGAATGCTGTGTCACTGTTGTGAGAATTATGTTTCCAGTTTATTTTCCTTTAATTTTTATTTCCCTGTAATTCAGCCTGACATATCTGGTGTCTTTGGGAACCGTGGGATCTTGGCTAGAATTTAAAATAAAGTTCTGTGAGTTTGAACAAAGCTCGGCGGTACAGTGTGTGTTTATGATGTTTGGCCCGCCGGCGGGACGCAGGGAGGGAGAGGTTTTAAACATTCAGACGGTTCAGAAACACTTTATTCCTGCAACCGTCGAGACTGTGGACCGCACGTTGGTTCATAAGTACGGAAGTCCATTGAGGACATATATTCATATGTGATAACGAGTTAATTTTCTTTGTTTTCTCGAGATATCGAGTTATTTATGTCGCTATCTCCAGATAACACATTTTGTTTCCCCCGAGATAATTTTCTGCTTGGAGCTAACATCCTGAAGGAAAGCAGATTGTTCAGATGTTGCAGTATCTCAGGAAAACAAAGTCTGGTTTTCTCCAGATGAGAGATAATTCCTCCGCTCATCACTTTATCTCCAGAGAAAGAGAAAATGAACTCGTTATCCCAGGAAAACGAAATGTGTTATCTGGACATAATGACATAAATTACTTGATATCTCCAGAAAACAACGAAAAATGAAGTCGTTATCAGTCGGGAAATTGCAAACATAAAATGTATCAGTAAATGTCCTCAATGGGCTTCTGTACATGCAGTTGGTTGGTTGGTCATCATTGTCTCTGTGTGTGTGTGTGTGTGTGTGTGTGTGTGTGTGTGTGTGTGTGTGTTTGTATAGTGTCATGTTTTTAGTGTTTATTGATGTGTGTTGTGTATGTTTTTAGTGTTTAGAGGGTTTTTGTGTGACTAAGAATCCCAAAGTGTTTTAAATATAGAAGTGGAAAGGCCAAAAAAACTAAACTTTTAAACTCCACATCTCTCTGTTGAGATTTCTCCAGTGCAAACAAGTCATTTCCATCTCTTCCCTCTGAGCTTTCATCATCATGTTTGTCGCTGTGTGTTTTATCACAAATAAACTTAAACTAGAACTAAACTCTTTTTATTAATAAACGAAGTTGACTGAGTTTTGCAGTGGAACTTTCCATGGCGTCTCTGTCCGCTCTCAAGTTTCTGCTCCATTATATCAGCTGCCAAAAGACCAGCACATTGTCCACACAAGTGACCTCAATTTGTTGTTTATTGCGTGTGTGTGTGTGTGTGTGTGAATGTAATGTAGGGCAGATATCAGTGGAAAACCCTGACTGGTTACACTGAGCAAGAAATATCTGTGAACCTGAGAAATAACTACTGATAAAACAATCATATTAATATAGAGATAGATAGATAGATAGATAGATAGATAGATAGATAGATAGATAGATAGATGGATAGATAGATAGGTGGATAGATAGATAGATAGATAGATAGATAGATAGATAGATAGATAGATAGATAGATAGATAGATAGATTGTTTCTAAGTTTCGTTTTATTTGTCATATGTAGGTTAACACAGGCTCAACAATACAATGGAAAGTACTGGACGAGAGGCAGGTCAGCTCAGCAGATAAGGCGACACGATAAGCAAAACATTTTTACAAAATATAAGCAAAATACAAAAAAATATCAAAATATTAACAGAATATATATGCAGCAACGTTGGTGTTGCTGGTGTTGTTGATGTTGGTGTTGCAGGAACAACAGTGCATTTGCGTGTGTGTGTGTGTGTGTGATGATGATACTGTGGTCCTTCATGATACTGGTCCTTCATGATACTGGTCCTTCATGATACTGGTCCTTCATGATACTGCGGTCCTTCATGATACTGGTCCTTCATGATACTGGTCCTTCATGATACTGCGGTCTTTCATGATACTGTGGTCCTTCATGATACTGCGGTCCTTCATGATACTGCAGTCCTTCATGATACTGTGGTCCTTCATGATACTGCGGTCCTTCATGATACTGGTCCTTCATGATACTGCGGTCCTTCATGATACTGGTCCTTCATGATACTGCGGTCCTTCATGATACTGGTCCTTCATGATACTGTGGTCCTTCATGATACTGGTCCTTCATGATACTGCGGTCCTTCATGATACTGGTCCTTCATGATACTGGTCCTTCATGATACTGGTCCTTCATGATACTGCGGTCCTTCATGATACTGGTCCTTCATGATACTGTGGTCCTTCATGATACTGGTCCTTCATGATACTGCGGTCCTTCATGATACTGGTCCTTCATGATACTGCGGTCCTTCATGATACTGGTCCTTCATGATACTGCGGTCCTTCATGATACTGCGGTCCTTCATGATACTGGTCCTTCATGATACTGGTCCTTCATGATACTGCGGTCCTTCATGATACTGGTCCTTCATGATACTGCGGTCCTTCATGATACTGCGGTCCTTCATGATACTGGTCCTTCATGATACTGGTCCTTCATGATACTGCGGTCCTTCATGATACTGCGGTCCTTCATGATACTGGTCCTTCATGATACTGGTCCTTCATGATACTGCGGTCCTTCATGATACTGCGGTCCTTCATGATACTGGTCCTTCATGATACTGGTCCTTCATGATACTGGTTCTTCATGATACTGCGGTCCTTCATGATACTGCGGTCCTTCATGATACTGCGGTCCTTCATGATACTGGTCCTTCATGATACTGGTCCTTCATGATACTGCGGTCCTTCATGATACTGGTCCTTCATGATACTGGTCCTTCATGATACTGCGGTCCTTCATGATACTGCGGTCCTTCATGATACTGGTCCTTCATGATACTGCGGTCCTTCATGATACTGCGGTCCTTCATGATACTGGTCCTTCATGATACTGGTCCTTCTTGATACTGCGGTCCTTCATGATACTGGTCCTTCATGATACTGCGGTCCTTCATGATACTGCGGTCCTTCATGATACTGGTCCTTCATGATACTGGTCCTTCATGATACTGTGGTCCTTCATGATACTGCGGTCCTTCATGATACTGCGGTCCTTCATGATACTGTGGTGGTCCTTCATGATACTGCGGTCCTTCATGATACTGTGTGCCTTCATGATACTGCGGTCCTTCATGATACTGCGGTCCCTCATGATACTGCGGTCCTTCATGATACTGCGGTCCCTCATGATACTGTGGTCCTTCATGATACTGTGGTCCTTCGTGATACTGTGGTCCTTCGTGATACTGTGGTCCTTCATGATACTGTGGTCCCTCATGATACTGTGGTCCCTCATGATACTGCGGTCCTTCATGATACTGCGGTCCCTCATGATACTGCGGTCCTTCATGATACTGCGGTCCTTCATGATACTGCGGTCCCTCATGATACTGCGGTCCTTCATGATACTGCGGTCCCTCATGATACTGCGGTCCTTCATGATACTGCGGTCCCTCATGATACTGCGGTCCTTCATGATACTGCGGTCCTTCATGATACTGCGGTCCTTCATGATACTGGTCCTTCATGATACTGGTCCTTCATGATACTGCCGTCCTTCATGATACCGCGGTCCTTCATGATACTGGTCCTTCATGATACTGGTCCTTCATGATACTGCGGTCCTTCATGATACTGCGGTCCTTCATGATACCGCGGTCCTTCATGATACTGGTCCTTCATGATACTGGTCCTTCATGATACTGGTCCTTCATGATACTGCGGTTCTTCATGATACTGCGGTCCTTCATGATACTGGTCCTTCATGGTACTGGTCCTTCATGATACTGCGGTCCTTCATGATACTGCGGTCCTTCATGATACTGCGGTCCTTCATGATACTGGTCCTTCATGATACTGGTCCTTCATGATACTGTGGTCCTTCATGATACTGCGGTCCTTCATGATACTGCGGTCCTTCATGATACTGTGGTGGTCCTTCATGATACTGCGGTCCTTCATGATACTGCGGTCCTTCATGATACTGTGTGCCTTCATGATACTGCGGTCCTTCATGATACTGCGGTCCCTCATTATACTGCGGTCCTTCATGATACTGCGGTCCTTCTTGATACTGCGGTCCCTCATGATACTGCGGTCCTTCATGATACTGCGGTCCCTCATGATACTGTGGTCCTTCATGATACTGTGGTCCTTCGTGATACTGTGGTCCTTTGTGATACTGCGGTCCTTCGTGATACTGTGGTATACTGTGGTCCTTCATGATACTGTGGTATACTGTGGTCCTTCATGATACTGTGGTCCTTCATGATACTGCGGTCCTTCGTGATACTGCGGTCCTTCATGATACTGCGGTCCTTCGTGATACTGTGGTATACTGTGGTCCTTCATGATACTGTGGTATACTGTGGTCCTTCATGATACTGTGGTCCTTCATGATACTGCGGTCCTTCGTGATACTGCGGTCCTTCATGATACTGCGGTCCTTCATGATACTGCGGTCCTTCATGATACTCTGTAGTGATTTGCGACTGTGGGCAGAACAGTTTCCGTATCGGACTGTGATGCAGCCGGTCAGCAAGCTCTCCATGGTGCTTCTGTAGAAGTTTGTGAGGATGCTGGCGTTCATACCAGATTTCCTCAGTCTCCTCAGGAAATAGAGCCGCTGGCGAGCTATCTTGACAACGGTGTCTGTGTGTAAGGTCCAGGAGAAGTCCTCTGAGATGTGATCCTTTCATCCACGGCATCACCAATGAGGATGGGTAGGTGTCTACCTCCCTGCTGTCTCCTGTAGTCCACGATCATCTCTTTTGTTGTACTGACGTTGAGAGAGAGGTTGTTGTCCTGGCACCAGCTGGTTAGTGCCTTCACCTCCTCTCTGTAGACCGTCTCATCGTTGTCTGTGATGAGGCCCGGGACGGTCGTGTCGTCAGCAAACTTAACGATGACATCTGAACCGTGCTTGGCAACAGAGTCGTAGGTGAACAGGGCGTACAGGAGGGGGCTGAGCACACGGCCCTGCGGTGCGCCTGTGTTGAGGGTCAATGAGAAGGAGGCGTGGCTGCCGATTCTCACCGCCCGGGGCCCGCCCGTCAGGAAGTCGAAGATCCGGCTACAGACGGGGGCGTCCGGTCCCAGATCGACGAGCTTAGTGACGAGTTTTGAGGGAACGATGGTATCGAATGCCGAGCCGTAATCGATGAAAAGCATTCTCACGTATGTATTCCCTTCGTCCGGGTGAGTGAGCGCGGTGTGACGATGCCGATGGCGTCATCCGTGGCCGTGTTTGGTCTATATGCAAACTGGAGAGAGTCCAAGGTGTCAGAAAGGGAGGAGCAGATGTGGGTTTTGACTAGCCGCTCGAAGCACTTCATGATGAGTGATGTCAGTGCAACAGGGCGGTAGTCCTGTAAGTAAGTCAAGTTTAGTTATATAGCTTATATACCTTCCACAGAGCAAAGTCACAGTGCTTCACTGTTGGATAGATGGAGAGATAGATAGATAGATAGATAGATAGATAGATAGATAGATAGATAGATAGATAGATAGATGGATGGATGGATGGATGGATGGATGGATGGATAGATAGATAGATAGATAGATAGATAGATAGTTGGATGAATGGATGGATGATAGATAGATAGATAGATAGTTGGATGTATGGATGGATGATAGATAGATAGATAGATGGATGATGGATGGATAGATAGATAGATAGATAGATGGATGGATGGATGGATGGATGGATGGATAGATAGATAGATAGATAGATAGATAGATAGATAGATAGATAGATAGATAGATAGATAGATAGATAGTTGGATGAATGGATGGATGATAGATAGATAGATAGATGGATGGATGGATGGATGGATGGATAGATAGATAGATAGATAGATAGATAGATAGATAGATAGATAGATAGATAGATAGATAGATAGATAGATAGATGGATGGATGGATGGATGGATGATAGATAGATAGATAGATAGATAGATAGATAGATAGATAGATAGATGGATGGATGGATGGATGGATGGATGGATGATAGATAGATAGATAGATAGATAGATAGATAGATAGATAGATAGATAGATAGATAGATAGATAGTTGGATGAATGGATGGATGGATAGATAGATAGATAGATAGATAGATAGATAGATAGATAGATAGTTGGATGAATGGATGGATAGATAGATAGATAGACAGATAGATAGATAGATAGATAGATAGATAGATAGATAGATAGATAGATAGATAGATAGTTGGATGAATGGATGGATGATAGATAGATAGATAGATAGATAGATAGATAGATAGTTGGATGAATGGATGGATGATAGATAGATAGATAGATAGATAGATAGATAGATAGATAGATAGATAGATAGATAGATAGATAGATAGATAGATAGTTGTAATAACATGTCATGACCACCAGGTGTCACTATTCTCTCATCCTCACCCAACACCCATAATAATAATAAAAGGAAAAAAAGGTTCAATTTTCTCAAGGAAATGTGTGTGCTTGCTTCAAATTTTAAAATTCCTTATAAACAGTTTAAATATGTGCATATGTATGTATGTATCTAACCCTAACCCTATGTATGTACTTTTGTATATTGTATATGTTTTGTACAGTATATGTGCATGTATACATGTATACTTAGTTTTTAGCATTTTTCTCTCTCGTGCAGCACTTTGTAACTACGGGTTTGAAAGGTGCAATATAAATAAAGATTTACTTTCTTACTTACTAAACATAGAAAGGATATTAAGCCACAGAAAATAATAGAATAGCACAATTTGAAGCCATGGGACGGGATAATGAAGGCAGCAACCACCAACTGGCAACTGTTCAGGGTGAATAACAGAAGAAAGAAAGAGCAACAGTCAGATATCATAAAAGAAGAGATAATGATGAAAAGATGATGTGTTCATTTGATGGTTAATTTGAGTGTAAATATGAACAGCCGGTGTAATGTGGGAGTATATGAGCGATGTCGGTCTGAGCACGTGTGTTGCTCTGCTGTATGTTGTGACACTGAGTCATGTCGGCATCCTGCTTGTGCTTCTTTTTTGTTTTAAGTTTTGTCTTTGTGATTTTTAATTTGTGTTTGTTTTCTTTGTTTGTGGATAGATGTATGGGATGCCATGCTGTGTGTTTATCTTGAAAACCAAATTAAAATATTGTGACTGCAATAAATCAACTAGTGTGAAATTCACCTGTTGGCTATTTATTTATTTCATATTGTAACTTTCAAAGTGGGAGTGGAAACAAAATGAGCTTCATCAGCCTGAGATTCACATGACTCAACTCATCATTACTACTGGCTGCTGGGTGGCACTAGTAGTAGTAGTACTAGTAGTAGTTTTAGTAGTAGTAGTAGTAGTAGTAGTAATATACACTGTACAATATATCTCATCTTATCTCATATTATGTAATAACAGTTCATGGCCACCAGATATCACTATTTCCCCCCCTCGCCCCCCTCAGTGTGCTGCCCGCTGCCCGCCGCTGGGGGGCGCTCCCTCCCCTGGTCCTCCCCGGGGGTCTGACGGCAGGATGGCGGAGGCAGGGGGACCGGAGTCCGCGGCCCGGTGCCCGGAGGAGTCGTCGGACAGCGAGCCGGAGCAGGAGCCCGGAACCCCGCAGAAACTCATCCGGAAGGTGTCCACGTCTGGCCAGATCCGGAGCAAGGTAAACCCAGATCCCGTCGTTGTGATGTTTTATTTGATTTGTGTTCAGAGTCTGTTTTCATTCAGCAGTGGTGGGCCACAGTAGCCCCGATACGTGCCGTTCTGAGAGAAGCACACCAAACCTCGTTCAAAAAATCCGGCGGTTTAAGGTTGCCTTGCTTATCGGCACAAGTACAGACCTGTGTGAACATGACTTAAGAGCTTTCCCGGATCGTTGGTTGCCACTCTTCATTTCGGCATACATCCTAATCACCAAAAACCACTTACTTCTCTAACATTTAAATTTTTACAACTGGTTTGACGGTAAGTCCCACAATCCTCTTTCACCAATATAAACTGTGGTGGGCGGTAGCGAGCAGTGTGAACCAATTAAAGAAATGGGCATTTTATTGAAATGGATGCTGCTGGATGGATGGGATGTATGCCGAATTGAGGAGTGGATCCTACTGAATCATAAAAGATCTCAAGTCTTTTTCTACCAGGTGTGTAAGTTTACCGATAAGCAAGGTTATCTTAAACTGACAGATATTTTAAAGGAGTTTAGATTGACTATCTCTCCATACGAGAGAGAAGTGCACGTATTGTGGTAAGGGCCACATCAGCTACACTAACACTACAAGTAGAGGAACATATGTGCAATATAATAAACCCGAGGTGCGATTTAGTGTAGATTCCGCGTACAACACAAACGGTTGGGCCTAGTTTTTACAATTTACACTTTCATGACTAAAATGTCTAGTTTTATTGCTGCAATCTGAGCTAAGACCAAAACCGGGTCTAAAACTGAGTCCGACGCGGAGCCTGGGCGAAAATGAGCCTCAGCGAGAGTTATTAAACAGAGATATAACAGGTTCAGGTTTCTTTTCAGTGTTGCACAAATAGAAACCAGTCTTATTGCCCAGGCTGTTAGCGGTATTAGCAGGCTAAGCTAATGGATGCTAGCCGCAGGGTCCCGGGCCTGGTGGAAAGCCCCGCCGTTTCCCACCGCTGCCCACCCGTCTGAGGCGGCCTGGACCCCGGGGTGACGGCTGTGTTCAGGCCGGGGGGAGGGAGCACAGAGGCGGCTGGAATAAGCTACAGATATACGGCAAGTTTGGTGTTTCAGCGCTAGCATAACGGCGGTCATCATTAGACATAACGGACCTCTCTGTGTGGTTTACATGCGGTCGGTCTGGGGTTTTATCACGCTCAGCTCACTGAACTTTGGCTCAGTTACACAGAAATCGATATCTTCCATCACTGATCAGTTGTTCCCCATATCAACCATTCATAAAACACGTATCGTTGCTGTACTTCAGCCAGATAACGGTTCATTTACACTCCACTGTGTTTATCAACGGAAGGAGTTATGCTGCCTTCAAGTGCTGCTCAAAAGCTCGGAAATACACACGTCAGTGCAGTGAGCGCTTTTGTTCGGTGATAATAGCCTAGGGAGCCGAGGTTGACGTCACCTCCCGTCAGTAGGCTGTATGGAGGTTACTTTATATCAGCAGTCTGAAAAGCATGTGGCTTTGAAAGCAGCAATCTCGTTTGGCTTCATTTCACAAAAATCCATTCAGTATTATTTACATGAAGGACAAAATTAGTTACTGAACTACTGATCTCCATTCTAACTGAAGCTTCTGTCCGGCTGTGTGCCTGCGGGTGCTGAAAGGGCGGGGCCAGCATGCTGACAGTCAAGCGCTTTGTCCAATCACAGCGGGAGGGAGGGGCTTCAGCCGGGTCACACCGCAGGAAAATCTGACTTGTTTTTCAGATCTTTTCAGATCTGATATTTTCGGCTCACTGTCCACACTGCAGTGTACAAGCGACCGGGTCGGATTTTTGTTTTTCTAGCAGCTCTGCCATATCTAACTGGTTGTTATAGTAAAAAAAAAAAAGTAAGTAACTTCTGAGGCAGAAATGTAAAAGTGTGTCCGGCCCAGAGCGCCACCTGCTGGAGGCCGCTGCTGCCGAACCCAGATCAGGACCGGAACTGATGTTTTAATCAATTTATTAGACAAAACATATGCGCACAAATACTTAACACCTAAAAGTGAAAGAGTGACAGTAGAAATATAGAAGTATGCAAATTATTGACATAGAATATGAAACAATAGTAAAATACTTGATTTTACGATCAGTTGTTGACGCAGCTTCTAATCTCAGCTGCTTTGAGCCTCAGAGAAAGTTCCCGCTCCACTCAGTCCTGTCGTGTGTTCCACCTTCATGTGCGCTCAACCTGGGATCGTGATATTTCCGACAGCACCTGAAGGCAGCATTAGCCCTTGTTTCCTGCTGCTGATAAAACTGACGTGGACGTTTGAGTCAGAGGCGCAGGCCGGCCGGCTGGCTGAGGGCCACCGGGGCTATATAAAGAAGTGTTTTGATGAAGGGACCAGACGGGACGTCCAGGCTGGGGATCTGTAGGACAAGTCTGAGTATTGTTCCACAGAGTTGAAGCTGTTTTTAAAGTATTGAGACAGCAGCAGTTCAGTTGTATTTTGAGTATTTGAACAAATTGAAAAGAAATCAAATAGTCGGAAGGAAATTAAGCAAAACGGAAATAGAAGTTAGAAGAAGAGTTTCACATGGGTTCTCTCCATCTCGTCTCACACACACACACACATGCACACACACACACACTTTCAGTTTACACACATACTTTTCACCCTCTCGCTCTTCCTCTGTCTCTCTCTCTCTCTTTCACTAACACACAAACATTTTGCATGCACACACACACTCATAATCACACACACACATCTTTGTCTCTCTCTCTCTCTCTCACTCACACACACACACACAAAGCATTGTCTCTCACTCTCACACACCCACACACTCACACTCACTGTGAAGTGATGACACTGAAACCGTCCAATCACATCTGATCGCTTTCTTCTTCTGCTCGTCTGTTGGCTGGTGGGTCGTCAGCCCCGGCACGAGAGCTGAACAAGTAATCCAAAAAGAAAAATAAATTTGAAATTGCAATTTGAACTTCTGCAATCTCCAAACCTCAGAGTCTCAGTTAGTTTCTTCAGAGAGAGTTCGGTCCAAACTGGATTTGTGAACCAGGAGTTTCAGGATCAAAACCTTCAGACTCAAACTCAGTGAATCTGCTCACTCACATCTCGTTTTTAACTAAATCACTTTTCTTTAAACTATTTTAAAGTTCTAAAAAGTGTATGACAAGAAAAACTTCATATCAGATTCAACTGATATGAATCAGTTTAAATCGCTAATTGCAATATTCTGTCAATTAGATGTTTTGTTTATCTTTCAGCTGTATGTTCTGGACAGTTGCATTGTGGTCATGTAGTTCTCCAACACTTTGGTTAGAAACTACACAGATGTGACAAACAAAACAAGACGCAGAACTTGTTCTGTAACGAGAACAACAGATAAAAAAACAACAGAACAAACCGCATGACTGTTAAGATATGAGTGTGTGTGTGTGTGTGTGTGTGTGTG
>NC_136002.1:33467985-33475485 GCF_048128805.1 Centroberyx gerrardi
TGAACGTCTCATCTGTGTTTCAGACCATCCTGAAGGAGGGGAAGCTGATGAAACAGACGAACTCCTTCCAGCGCTGGAAGAGACGCTACTTCAAGCTGCGGGGCAGGACGCTGTACTACGCCCAGACCGCCAAGGTACCGCCCGCCCCGCCCGCCCCGCCCGCCCCGCCCCTTACTGCTGTTTCTTTGTTTTGTTTTGTTTTTTTACCCATTTTGTTTTTGAATGTTATTTCTCTTTATCTATTTTACTATTCCTAGTTTTCATGCCGTTTTATAAAGAAGAAATAATTAGCTCAACTACACATCAACAGCAAGCAGGGGGCGGGGTGGGGCGGGGCGGTGGGCCTGGGAGGGGCAGGGAGGGGAGGGGCGAGGTGGGGCGGGGCAGGGAGGGGCGGGGCGGGGCGGTGCGGTGGGCCTGGGAGGGGCGGGGCGGGGCGGGGCGGGGCGGGGCAGACGCCTCAGTAGACGCTCTTCACTGTAATCAAACTCTCCTCTGTGTAGTCCGTTCGCTTCATACAGCCGACTGTGATCTAATCCTTCATGATGTCCGCTGTTCCCGTCTCTCCAGTCCATCATCTTTGACGAGGTGGACCTGACCGACGCCAGCGTGGCCGAGTCCAGCACCAAGAACGTCAACAACAGCTTCACGGTGAGTCCTCCTGCTCCTGACCCAGACCTCCTGGACCTGAACCCTCACAGCTCCCTCAGTACAGGTCTGCTGAACTTCGGCAGTATCTTGGGTTTCCTTCACAAGAGTAAAAAAGATCAAATGAGACCAGAAAACAGTAGAAAACAATAAAACATGAAAACAAAAGACATAAAATCACACAGTGGCTAAACGAAGGCCAGTCTGAACAGATGAGGCTTATTATGTTATGAACTGGGATAAGTGAATCTCTTTCTTTATGTTTATTAAACCTTTCAGTGGAACAACATCACTTATGTTGATGGAACAAAGAAAATAATAAGTTTATCAATAATTGTAAATAGGTGAAAAAAGGTGGGAGACAGGAATTAACAAAGCAGATAACAAACAAGTCTGTCACTTTTTTAGTTAACCACAATTCAGCAGCAGGACTAGTTTTTTATATAGTCAGAATCTGCTTTGTCGGCGTTCTTTTATGTGCTAGAAGTGATTTTCAGACTGTTCCTCCAGACGACGGCAGTGAATGGAGAGAGAAAAAAACACAATTCTCCAGTCTGCTCTACCGGAGCAACAGATCACAGAATCACTGATTTGGGGTTTTATCCTGGAGGAAGAGACACGACACAAGACTCTACCAGAGGAACACAGAGAGTCGGCTCCTTGTTAAACCTGTTGACATGGATGACAGTTAGCTTCATTTTAGCTGCTGATCCTTTAGCCGGCGCTCTTATCCAGAGAGAGCGAGCGAGCAGGGAGGAGGTCAGAGGTCAAGGGTCAGGGGGTCAGGAGTCAGGACAGCTAACTCTAACCCTGGAGGTCAGACAGACAGGTTTGTGACTGGAAGGTTGCGAGTGTGAATTCCAGACCGGCCTGACCAGTCCAGGTGAGGAAAGTGACCTAGTATTGCATAATATTATTAGTCATATAGTTATATGGAACATAACTAAACATCACACTGGTTCCCAACATGCTTTGAGAGTGAAACCCTTCAAATGTCCAATCTTTTAATTTCTCCACTAGCTGCTAACATGACAGCAGACCTACCACACACACACACACACACACACACACACACACACACCTCTCCCCCACGTGACAGGCTCTGTCTCTCATCATGGAAACAGACTGTTGGTAGTAATAACAACAACACACACACACACACCTCTCCCCCACGTGACAGGCTCTGTCTCTCATCATGGAAACAGACTGTTGGTAGTAATAACAACAGACTGAATAACATCAGTGTGTTATCATGCAGTCTAATGAGCTCAGTGTTTCCCACAGGTTGATCGTGTGTGTGTGTGTGTGTGTGTGTGGTGAGTTTGCAAGCACGATTACCCAGATCTAGTTCTATAAACTGACCAACTTTTGATTTTGTGGCGGCCGTGTCGATATTGTGGCGGTGCGTCACAAATAAGCCTGTGTATGGGAAACTCAGTCTGTTAAAAGCAGTAATCTACTCTGATTCTAAATGAACTGACTTCATATAAACTCATTTGAACGCCTCACCAGAACAGAGTAAACTGTTTATCTGCACTCTGTGTTAATTTTGTGTCTTTCTGTCCATTCAAAGCTGTGTGTGTGGTGTCATGAACCAAAAACACTCTCAATCCATTTCTCCACGTTCATTTTCCAGCATCTCTCTGAGCCTTACCAAGAACAGGCCGTTTCTGTCTCCGTGTCTTTAAGGCTCATTAATATTCACGACCCCTCTGTTCCGATCGGCTAACCGTTTCGAGAGTGAAACGTGAGACGCCGCGGCCCGGCGGCTACAGGTAGGGAAAACTCTCCGGTAATAAACGATGACGACCGCTCGACCGCTTTGAAAAAAACACTTTGTTAGTCTATTATTTCTTACAGAAATGATAATGAGCGAACCTTTGTGACGCCACAAAGTTACGGAAGTCCAAACGGCTCGTTTAGAGGCTCGCTTTTCTAATATGGATTGTGTGGATTTAGTTTTGATGCTTTCACCATGTTTAGATACACATCCAACTCCTTTATCATCACAGAGGAGAGGGAGTCCTGCTTTACATGATATGGAGCTTTAACTCTCATCCCCACCTCAACCACACTGATCCACACTGACTTCATCTAAATACTTCTAGTATTGTACTGACTGTTTTTTACCTTTTTATTTGATTTTTTTTTATTTGATATTCCTTATTGATCCCCCAAGAGATCAATGGAGCAGTTATGGGTTTGGTGTCTTGGAAATGAAGCCTTCATAGATCAATATTTTTTAATAATATAATAAACTAGTCAAGTTTTTTCTACTCTGTTTTAGTTCCACTGTGAAATATTCAAACATCCAAAGCTGTATAAAACATCAAAAGCTTTTTTATTGCTTCTTTTTTTTTCAACTTTTTAAAACGTTTTCTGCTCCAGTATGAAATGAAGAACTGCAGCATGAAGAAATCTTTTATAATTGTTATGTTTTGCTGAACGTTTTCACTCGTCGTTCCTTTAAATGAAGCCGTGAGGCAGCGCCGGGCTTTGATGTGTATTTATAGTCGCTCTGGGCTGTTGGAACAGCAGGGTGGGGCTGTGTGTGTGTGTGTGTGTGTGTGCGTGTGTGTGTGTGTGTGTGGCACGACCCGTGACTTCTAGCTGTGTTTACAGTGTGTGTGTGTTTATGTGCACATTGTGCTCAAAATCTTTGCATGTGAGGAGGTGTGTATTTTTAGTAAACTGTGTGTGTGTGTGTGTGTGTGTAACATCCGGGAGGCCTGTCCTGCGGGTGTTCTGAGTGCTGTCTAGCTGTGTTTACTGTTGTGTGCGTGTGTGTGTGTGTGTGTGTGTGTGTGTGTGTGTGTGTGTGGACGTCACTCGGGGGTTTGCCTTGAGTCTTATCTGTTTCTCACGATGCCAAAGTACAGCTATGTCATTCATTTCTCTGTGTGTGTGTCATATACATATATGTGTGTCTGGAGGGGGGGACTTGTCTCTCTCTCTTGCCCCCCCACACACACACACACACACACACGCACACACACACAAAGTCTAAAGATGTGCTTCTCTGTGGGTCTTCTGTACCCCCCCCCCCCCCCCCCCCCCCCCCCCCAGACAGGACGTAGGCTTGAGTCATGAGGGAGGATGTGGGCGGGGCTGAGAGAGAGAGAGCGAGAGAGAGAGAGAGAGACGGGGAGAGAGAGAGAGGAGAGAGAGAGAGAGAGAGAGAGATGAGAGAGAGAGAGAGAGAGAGAGAGAGAGAGAGAGAGAGAGAGAGAAGACGAGCAGACGAACATTATAACATGAACACAACTGACTGACTGTTTAACTGACAGACAGCAAACTGCTGAGAGAGAGAGAGAGAGAGAGACGTAGAGAGAGAGAGAGAGAGAGACATAGAGAGAGAACCAGGTTTGGGAACCAGTCCAGCAGCAGGAGAGAACCGGACCTGCTGTGGCTGTTTGTTGTGGTTTGTTTTGGGGTTTGGGGGTTTTGGACCGGGATTTAAACCAGGAATAGAAGCGGGATTTAAACCAGGACCTGACCGGGATATGAACCCAGACTTGAGCCAGAACCCAGCTTGTTTTTGAACCAGGTTTTGGACCAGGACTCGAACTAGGATTTGAACTGGGTTTTGAACCAGATTTTGATCAAGAATTACAACCAGGAGCTGAACCAGGTCTGAAACCGGGTTTTGAACCCACAGCCATGTAGAGGATCTTTCTAACCTCAGAGGATCGGAGCCGGTGATTCTGTCGAAGACCAGAAGAAAACTTTGAGCAGCGGTAAGAAAGTCTCCAGGTACAGAAACCTTCCCCTGGTCTGAGGTCTGACCTGACACACGTCACACTGTCATTATGTTGTGAAAGACTGTGCTGAGGTCAGTTTCAGGTTCCAGATCAGCAGCAGGCAGGAGGTCGAAGGCTCACAGCATTCCTGTGATCATAAAACAGTCTGCAGGAGTGAGTGGAAATAAAGAGAAGAAGGTAAAGAAGCAGAATAAGAGACGGACACCTCCGCTCTCCGATCTGTGAGGTGAGAAATGAAAAGATTAGGAGGTGGGGAAGAGGATTTTAACAGCAGATTTTAAACAGAGAGAGGAGGAGGAGGAAGATGGAGGAAGAGGAGGATAGAGAAGGAGTGGAGGAGAAAAGAGGCGAGGAAACAGAGGAGAGCTTTAGGAGTAAAGCCAGGAAAAATGTCAGGAATGACGGAGAGAAAGGGGAAACACTAAAAGGTCTGTTTCCCCTGTGTGTGTGTGTGTGTGTGTGTGTGTGTGTGTGTGTGTGTGTGTGTGTGTGTTGGTCGCTATGGCTCGTCTCTCGTCATTCTGACGTTTCTCGCCGGCTGGACGGCGCTGACGTCGGTGTGTGTGAGAGAGTTTATGTGTTGGGGAGTGTTGTTATTGAGTGTGTGTGTGTGTGTGTGTCTATGTCCATATATGAGCCTGTATATTTATATATATCGGTGTGTGTGTGTGTGTGTGTGTCTATCAATGGATACGTTTATATCTGGGTTAGTATGCATTAGTGTGTCTATACGTGTGTGTGTGTCTATTAGTATGATTGTGTGTGTGTCTGTGTGTGTGTGTGTGTGAGCCCAGGTCTAGATTCAGAGACACATTTTACATTCACAACAAAATCAAATCTTTCATTGAAACTGAGCAGCGATGTCGTCTTCTGAGAGAAAACAAAGAAAGGCTTCATGTCAACATGCAGTAAAACCCTTTAACTGATATACTGAGTAACTCTCATAGTAATTACATCTGCTTCAATGTCAGTATTTTTTCAGATGGATAATAACATCACTGATACTCAGCAGTCAGTTTGTCAGTTTGTCTCATTTTTCACATGCTGCAGATCTCAATTTGGAATTTAACTCTTCAAATATTTGCTCAGTATTTGCAGCCGCATGACTTCAGATGAAGCTCCCCGGTCGGTTTGTCGATGCATCAGCAGACGTTTTGTATTCATGAGCAAAACTTTGTTGAACTTCGCCCGGCTTCATCCAGCCAGGCCGCTCAGATGTGAAGTTTATGAGTTTGGATCCTAAATGTGATGACCGGCGATCCAAGACTGTCTCCTCTGAGAGAAAAGCCTTTATTTTAGCAGCTGGCCCGGCTGGATAAACACCTCAAGGCATCATGACGCTGCAAATACTTTTATCTTTACAAAAGAACAAGGCAAGAACATTATAGTGCAAGATTCACTTTTAAATAGTCAGACTGCTGCAGAGTCTTTGGGTTTGCAAGTTTTCTATCATGATCTCAGAGACATGAGACAAACGTCCCAGACCGGACTCAGACCCGGGAGGTCACTGCAGCCTCGGGTCACTAAATGAGACACTTTTACACACTGGATCCTCTAGATTTTACACACATGAAAGATGAACTTCAGGTAATTTTCTGGCCCAAAATGGACACCGAGATCCTCACCAGATGAACAGGAAGCTGTTAGTGTTGAGATGAGTGGGTCAGAAGCCTGTCTGGGCTTTTCCTCTTATCAGGAAGGTTTTAACCCGTCAGCCTGACCCAGAGACTCGCTCCCCGACTGTTTCTCTGCATAAGAAGCATCCTGCAGCCCGGCTGCTGTTAGCGAGCTGTGCTGCAGATTCTAGAAAATTATCCTCATTGAAATTTTCATGAAACAAGATGTACAAGCTGTTCTGTTGTCACTAAATACATACATATCATCACTCACACGTCGTCCACAGACAGCATGCAGACATACTGCTGCTGCTGTGGTCTGAACACAACACACATGGAAAGTCTGAAACAGGCAAATCATGTTTACTTTGCTGCTTGGGAATTGGCTTTCATAACGTTAAGACTCTTGGATGAAGTAAAGTAATGAAACTAAATCACATCAGCAGGGAAACAAGGAAGCGCAGGAATCTGATTGGCTGTTGACGGCCGATGACGGTGAAAAGTTCAGCAGGGACATGGCGATCTGTTTCTCTCCTGGTCTGATTCAATATGTGATCTGAGGTTCAGGATCAATACAGCCAGGATACAATGTGATCAATAACAGTTCAGTGACAACAAAGTCTGACTGTGCAGAATTCTGTTTATTTCTGAGACTCAAATCTTTCTAGCGATGCCATTGGCTGCTAGAATGTAAACAACAATTTAAAAATGTCATTACAAAGTGACAATAATATAATTTGGATGGAGAGCTTGTGAAACTGTGATGGTCAAGAGTCTCATTAGTGATTACTACAGCAGAATAACATGGAGCTGATATCACCATTCATGTTCCTGACAGCAGAATAACATGGAGCTGATATCACCATTCATGTTCCTGACAGCAGAATAACATGGAGCTGATATCACCATTCATGTTCCTGACAGCAGAATAACATGGAGCTGATATCACCATTCATGTTCCTGACAGCAGAATAACATGGAGCTGATATCACCATTCATGTTCCTGACAACATACGGACTGACATGTCTTGGGATGGATGGATGCTGACTTGGAGGTCGTGTTGCTCACAGTGGGAACGCTCGGTTACGGCTGCCAAGTTCAAATGGAGAGTTGTGAACTTGCACATTTCTTCTCCTAGTGACAAGAATTGTATTGATTTGTCCGCTGTGCCGGAGCAGGAGAGTCTTGGTCTGTCGCTCCCAGGTTCTGCAGGTTCTGCAGGTTCTGCAGGTTCTGCAGGTTCTGCAGGTTCTGCATGTTCTGCAGGTTCTGCATGTTCTGCAGGTTCTGCAGCAGTCGGCCAGAAGAAACAAGTTTGTTATTCTAGAGGAGCAGAATTTCTGCTCGGTATACTGCTTAACAATAGATCCTAGTAGTCAACAATAGAAGACTGTACTGGACACACACACACACACACACACACACACACACACACAAAACAGCCCTCTGGTGTGAGTTGTATGTCACATCCAGC
>NC_136002.1:33480485-33527985 GCF_048128805.1 Centroberyx gerrardi
TCGTCTCCCCTCGTCTCCTCTCCTCTCCTCTCCTCTCTCCTCTCCTCTCCTCTCCTCTCCCCTCGTCTCCCCTCGTCTCCTCTCCTCTCTCCTCTCCTTTCGTCTCCTCTCCTCTCCTCTCCTCTCTCCTCCCCTCTCCTCTCCTCTCCTCTCTCCTCTCCTCTCCTCTCCTCTCCTCTCCCCTCGTCTCCTCTCCTCTCTCCTCTCTCCTCTCCTTTCGTCTCCTCTCCTCCCCTCTCCTCTCCTCTCCTCTCCTCTCTCCTCTCCTCTCCCCTCGTCTCCCCTCGTCTCCTCTCCTCTCTCCTCTCTCCTCTCCTTTCGTCTCCTCTCCTCTCCTCTCCTCTCTCCTCCCCTCTCCTCCCCTCTCCTCTCCTCTCCTCTCCTCTCCTCTCTCCTCCCCTCTCCTCTCCTCTCCTCTCCTCTCCTCTCTCCTCCCCTCTCCTCTCTCCTCTCCTCTCCCCTCGTCTCCTCTCCTCTCTCCTCTCTCCTCTCCTTTCGTCTCCTCTCCTCTCCTCTCCTCTCTCCTCCCCTCTCTTCTCCTCTCTCCTCTCCTCTCCTCTCCTCTCTCCTCTCCTCTCCTCTCCTCTCCCCTCGTCTCCTCTCCTCTCTCCTCTCTCCTCTCCTTTCGTCTCCTCCCCTCTCCTCTCCTCTCCTCTCCTCTCTCCTCTCTCCTCTCTCCTCTCCTCTCCTCTCCTCTCTCCTCCCCTCTCCTCTCCTCTCCTCCCCTCTCCTCTCCTCTCCTCCCCTCTCCTCTCCTCTCCTCTCCTCTCTCCTCCCCTCTCCTCTCCTCTCTCCTCTCCTCTCCCCTCGTCTCCTCTCCTCTCTCCTCTCTCCTCTCCTCTCCCCTCCTCTCCTCTCTCCTCCCCTCTCCTCTCCTCTCCTCTCTCCTCCCCTCTCCTCTCCTCTCCCCTCGTCTCCTCTCCTCTCCTCTCCTCTCCTCAGGTATCTATGCCTCATCAGTGGTTAGAAGGGAACCTGCCAGTTTCGGCTAAATGCAGCGTCTGTGATAAAACCTGCGGCAGCGTCCTCCGCCTGCAGGACTGGAGATGCCTCTGGTGTAAAGCTATGGTGAGAGAGAGAGAGAGAGAATGTGTGTGTATGTTAAGCTGTCTGAATAGGCGAGAGTTTCAGAGAGATGGCGAGAAAGAAGATGGGTGTGTTAGTTTTCCTGCTCTGTGTGTCCCTGCTGTCCTCCAGGTGCACTCAGGCTGTAAGGAGCAGCTGTCCTCTAAGTGTCCTCTGGGTCAGTGTAAGGTGTCAGTCATCCCTCCCACCGCGCTCAACAGCATCGACTCCGACGGTGAGATTTAAAACCACACAGAGTCACTGCTTCACCAGCTGTTTTCACTATTTTACCAGCCACTTTCATTGTTTCACCAGCCACTTTCACTATTTCACAAGCCACTTGCGCTATTATACCTTTCGCTTTCACTATTATATCAGACAATTTCACTACTTCACCATCCACTTTCACTATTGTATCAACCCCTTTCACTATTATACAAGCCCCTTTCACTATTTCACCAGCCACTCTCAGTACTTCAGTCACTTCCACTATTTCACAGCCACTTCCACTATTTCACAAGCCAATTTCACTGTTATACCATTCGTATAACAGATTAGTACTTCACAGCCACTTCCTGTATTTTATCAGTCACTTTCACTATTTTATCAGTCACTTTCACTATTATACCTTTCACTTTCACTATTATATCAGACAATTTCGCTACTTCACCATCCACTCTCACTATTGTATCAACCCCTTTCACTATTATACGAGCCACGTTCACTATGTCACAAGCCCCTTTCACTATTTCACCAGCCACTCTCAGTACTTCAATCACTTCCACTACTTCACAGCCACTTCCACTATTTCACAAGCCACTTTCACTGTTTCACAAGCCACTTTCATTATTATAACATTCACTTTCACTATTATATCAGACAATTTCACAAGCCAGTTTCACTATTTCACAAGCCACTTTCACTATTTCACCAGCCACTTTCACTATTTCACCAGTCAATTTCACTATTTTATCAGCCACTTCCACTCTTTCACCAGCCACTTTCACTTTTTCATCAGTCAATTTCACTATTTTATCAGTCACTTTCACTCTTTCACAGCCACTTCCACTATTTCACCAGCCACTTTCACTTTTTCATCAGTCACTTTCACTATTTTATCAGTCACTTTCACTAGTTCACTAACCACTTTCACTATTTCACCAGCCACTTTCACTATTTCACAAGCCACTTTTACGATTTAACTTTACCGTTACACTTTAGACACGCAGCCTTACAGCTGCGTCTAGTTTGTCTTTATGTTTGTTATGAAGTTATACATAATAAATAATTGTTATTGTTGTGAATATGACTGTCAGGTTTCTGGAAGGCGTCGTGTCCTCCGTCCTGCACCAGTCCTCTCCTGGTGTTTGTTAACTCTAAAAGTGGAGATAATCAGGGCGTCAAGTTCCTGCGACGCTTCAAACAGCTGCTGAACCCAGCCCAGGTGTTCGACCTGATGAACGGAGGACCGCATCTAGGGTGAGGGAGTGTGTGTGTGTGTGTGTGTGTTAAAGCGTGTATGTGTGGTTTACTAGGCAATTTTGCACATTGGTGGCCCCAACTGGCAGTTAGAGATAATTTTGTTTTGTTTTACATGAACCAGTTTGTGTGCAAACAAACATGGGGCTGATGAGGTCAGCTTAAATTAACATGACTCTCTCTCTCTCTCTCTTTCTCTCTCTCTCTCTCTCTCTCTCTCTCTCTCCTCCCTCCCTCCCAGTCTGCGGTTGTTCCAGAAGTTTGATACGTTCAGGATCCTGGTGTGTGGAGGAGACGGCAGCGTGGGCTGGGTTCTGTCTGAGATCGACACACTCACCCTGCACAAACAGGTACACACACACACATACTATATTACAGGAGTCCTAAAGAAGGTTCAAGGGGTCCTGAAGGAGATTCAAGGGGTACTTGAGGGGGTTTTAGGAGTCCTTGAGGGTTCCAGAGGTTGCTGAGGGGTTCGGGAGGTCCTTGAAGGGGTTCCAGGATGTCTTGAGGGGTTCCGGTATTCCTTGAGACAGAAACAAAGAGGGTCTGTGATGTAAACGTTAGCAAAGCCCTGCTCTGACAGACAGTTCAGCTCCTGTCTGTCTCTGCTGGATCAACACCGCCCCCTGCTGCGTCAGAAGGGAACGGCATCACAACACTCCTGCTTTCTAATATGCTTTTCTTTGTTGGTATTTTTTCTCCGTTTGGCTTTTGGCTTGTAACTCTTAATTTAAAGTTAGGTGATTTAAAAGAAAAGGGTTATTGTTGCAACATAAGTGGAGTTTAAAGTGGTAATGCATGAGATCTTCACTTTTGTTGATTTAGTCTCCATCTTTGTTGCTCAGCCTCATCACTATAATGTTTCTGCACTGCACTTCCCACAGATTGTCCATGTCAATCAAACAGTGTGGGCGGAGCTTGGGTTTTCTGTTGCTGCAGTTTGAGTTTCTCTTTTCTCTGTCTGTTCAGCCATGGTGGCTATCACTGCTCATGCTAACTACCCAGTTCTTCTTGTTCTGTTTATTCCAAACAAAATCGTAAATGTACAAACGCATCACTTCCTGTGCGGCAGAGGATTTATATTTAATTTAAGGTTAATCTCCCGGTGTGTGTGCTGCAGTGCCAGCTGGGCGTGCTGCCGCTCGGCACGGGGAACGACCTGGCCCGGGTCCTGGGCTGGGGCTCGGCCTGCGACGACGACACACAGCTGCCTCAGATACTGGAGAAACTGGAGAGAGCCAGCACCAAGATGCTAGACAGGTAACATGATGTGAGACAGGTATCATGATGTGAGACAGGTATCATGATGTGAGACAGGTATCACGATGTGAGACAGGTAACGTGATGTGAGACAGGTATCATGATGTGAGACAGGTAACACGATGTGAGACAGGTAACACGATGTGAGACAGGTATCATGATGTGTGACAGGTAACATGATGTGAGACAGGTAACACGATGTGAGACAGGTAACACGATGTGAGACAGGTAATATGACGTGAGACAGGTAACATGATGTGAGACAGGTATCATGATGTGAGACAGGTTACATGATGTGAGACAGGTAACATGACGTGAGACAGGTAACATGATGTGAGACAGGTAACATGATGTGAGACAGGTTACATGATGTGAGACAGGTAACATGACGTGAGACAGGTAACATGATGTGAGACAGGTAACATGATGTGAGACAGGTATCATGATGTGAGACAGGTTCCACAGAGAGCAGAATAAGTCTTTTCCCTGCAGTAAGGTTTCTCTCCTCCGGCTGTAGATGGAGTATTATGGTGTATGAGACCAAGTTTCCACGGCAACACTCTGCCTCCACGGTGACGGAGGACTGCAGTGACGACTCTGAGGTGAGAGGCATCTTACATCAGCTGAACAAACACTGCCAACACCCACAGTTACATAAACAGGTAGAGACGAACACAGGTGTGTAACTTCTGTGGGAAAAGGCTTCAGCAGACGACTGTGTACAGTTACAGAACTACATTTCCCATGAGCAGGCCTCTCTTCACCGTAGGAGCGTACCTAACACTACACCTGTTTAATGTGCTGTGAATCTGCCCGTATCACTTCCTGTTCTCACCAGCTGGATTCTTATTGGTTCACAGCTGGATGTTTTATGATTTTACAGTCCGCCATTTTTTATTTTTTTTTGACAAATGCACCATATTGGAACATCAACCACTGACCAGAGCCATATATAGACAGAGTTAGTCTAGTTAGACCAGAGCCATATATAGACAGAGTTAGTCCAGTTAGACCAGAGCCATATATAGACAGAGTTAGTCCAGTTAGACCAGAGCCATATATAGACAGAGTTAGTCCAGTTAGACCAGAGCCATATATAGACAGAGTTAGTCCAGTTAGACCAGAGCCATATATAGACAGAGTTAGTCCAGTTAGACCAGAGCCATATATAGACAGAGTTAGTCCAGGTTGGACTCTGGTCTTCTCTGGAACTAGGAAGTGTTGCTGGAACAGTGTCCTCCACAACACTGACAACAGAATCAGTTACTATGGCAACACGCTGCAGGACTGGAGCCGACAAGGCCGACAGTGGAGACCGGACTGACTAAACTGTCTCTCTCCACTGGTCCAGGTTCAGCAGATTCTGACCTATGAGGACTCAGTAGCTGCTCACCTTTCCAAGATCCTGACCTCCGACCAGCACTCTGTCGTCATCTCCTCCGCCAAGTACGTCTGTCTGTCTGTCTGTCTGTCTGTCTACCTGTCTGTCTGTCTACCTGTCTGTCTGTCTGTCTGTCTGTCTGTCTGTCTACCTGTCTGTCTGTCTGTCTGTCTGTCTGTCTGTCTGTCTGTCTGTCTACCTGTCTGTCTGTCTCTCTGTGTATCTATCCATTGCATATCTACCGCTGTGTGTTTGGTTCTAGTTCTAACTCTGTGTGTGTGTGTGTGTGTGTGTGTGTGTGTGTGTGTGTGTGTGTGTGTGTGTGTGTGTGTGCAGGGTTCTGTGTGAGACGGTGAAGGACTTTGTGGCTCGTGTTGGGAAGGCCTACGAGAAAAACACAGAGAGCTCAGAGGAATCAGAGGCGATGGCCAAGAAGGTACCGCATCACAGCTGCATAATATATATTATAATAATAAGAATACTAGTGGAGAATCATAATGTATTAATTATTTTTAATTACATATTAGTTAATATATACTTAATGGTGTTAATTGTCAATTACTATTTAATTAATTGTTTCTAGATAATCAGTAGATAGTGTCCATATCTACTGATGAAACCATACTTTGTGTTGTGCTCCAGTGTGGCGTCCTGAAGGAGAAGCTGGACTCCCTGCTGAAAACCCTCAGCGAGGAGGCGCAGGCGTCCACCGTGCTCCCCCCCGCTCCTCCTCCCACCATCGCCGAGGAGCAGGAGGAGGGGGATGGAGTCGTACTACCGCCTCCTCTCCACGCCCCGCCCACCGCCGCCCCCTCCTGCTCCCCCCGCACCACCTCCTCCTCCTCGGTGGCCATCTTTAAACCGCGGGAGCAGCTGATGCTGAGAGCCAACAGCCTGAAGAAAGCCATCAGACAGATTATAGAGCACACTGAGAAAGGTAAGACAGGTTATAGAGCACACCGAGAGAGGTAAGACAGGTTATAGAGAACACCGAGAGAGGTAAGACAGGTTATAGAGCACACCGACAGGTAAGACAGGTTATAGAGCACACAGAGAGAGGTAAGACAGGTTATAGAGCACACAGAGAGGTAAGACAGGTTATAGAGCACATTGAGAGAGGTAAGACAGGTTATAGAGCACACCGAGAGAGGTAAGACAGGTTATAGAGCACACCGAGAGGTAAGACAGGTTATAGAGCACACCGAGAGAGGTAAGACAGGTTATAGAGCACACCGAGAGAGGTAAGACAGGTTATAGAGAACACCGAGAGAGGTAAGACAGGTTATAGAGCACACCGAGAGGTAAGACAGGTTATAGAGCACACCGAGAGGTAAGACAGGTTATAGAGAACACCGAGAGAGGTAAGACAGGTTATAGAGCACACCGAGAGGTAAGACAGGTTATAGAGCACACCAAGAGGTAAGACAGGTTATAGAGCACACCGAGAGAGGTAAGACAGGTTATAGAGCACACGAGAGAGGTAAGACAGGTTATAGAGCACACCGAGAGAGGTAAGACAGGTTATAGAGCACACGAGAGAGGTAAGACAGGTTATAGAGCACACCGAGAGAGGTAAGACAGGTTATAGAGCACACCGAGAGGTAAGACAGGTTATAGAGCACACCGAGAGAGGTAAGACAGGTTATAGAGCACACCGAGAGAGGTAAGACAGGTTATAGAGCACACCGACAGGTAAGACAGGTTATAGAGCACACAGAGAGAGGTAAGACAGGTTATAGAGCACACCGAGAGAGGTAAGACAGGTTATAGAGCACACCGAGAGGTAAGACAGGTTATAGAGCACACCGAGAGAGGTAAGACAGGTTATAGAGCACACAGAGAGAGGTAAGACAGGTTATAGAGCACACAGAGAGGTAAGACAGGTTATAGAGCACTCAGGAGCCTCTTGTTGTAGACTTGCTTTTATGTGAAGTCATTTATCCTATTATTACTATCATGAGTAAAATGTTTGCTTTTATTGGATTTTGCTTTAACAAGTCTGTTATCTTTATTGCTATTATTACTTTGTCATGAAGTTTTTTGTAACAGTGCTTTGTAAATTTGATTGTTCCGGCACTGTCTACCTGTCTGTCTACCTGTCTGTCTACCTGTCTGTCTGCCTGTCTGTCTCTCAGCTGTGGATGAGCAGAATGCCCAGACCCAGGAGGTGTTTGCTCTGGGAGGAGCAGAGGAGGAGGAGGAGGAGGAGGAGGACGTGGTAGAAGAGGAAGATGAGGATGAGGAAGAGGAGGATAAAGTGTCGCTCCAGTCATCCTACAGCGCCAGGAACCGCAGCGCACGCAGAGGTCAGTAATACTGCTAGTAATAACTACTGCTACTAGTACTACCACTGCTACTACTACCACTACTGCTACTAGTACTACTACTGCTGCTGCTACTACTGCTGCTGCTACTACTACTGCATCTACTACTACTGCATCTACTACTACTGCTACTAGTACTACTACTGCTGCTGCTACTACTGCTGCTGCTACTACTACTGCATCTACTACTACTGCTACTAGTACTACTACTGCTGCTGCTACTACTGCTGCTGCTACTACTACTGCATCTACTACTACTGCTACTAGTACTACTACTACTGCTGCTACTACTACTGCATCTACTACTACTGCTACTAGTACTACTACTACTGCTGCTACTACTACTGCATCTACTACTACTGCTACTACTACTACTACTACCACCTCTACTGCTACTAGTACTACTACTACTGCTGCTACTACTACTACTGCATCTACTACTACTACTACTACTACTACTACTACCACCTCTACTGCTACTAGTACTACTACTACTGCTTCTACTACTAGTAGTATTACTATTACTACTACCAATAATAATGATTATGCTCCTGCTACTACTTCTTTCCACCTTGCAGCTGCTCCCCGTTGACTTTAATGTAAAAACGGAGGTTGCAGTTTGCACAAAGAGGAATAGTGTGAGCTCACCCCGATGCATAGCTCCGACTCCCTTGAGCAAGGCATTTAACCCGTCTCTCTGTCTGCCTGTCTGTCTGTCTCTCCAGTCAGTAAGACACCCTGTGAGAAGCTGATCAGTAAGGGCAGCCTGTCGCTGGGCAGCTCCGCATCACTTCCTGTCCAGACAGGAAGCAGGGAGAACATGCCCATGCTTAATACCAAGATCCTTTATCCTGGTAAGACGAGTTTAACCATGAGAAGTATTTGGAGATTTTGCAGTGCTTGAAATCTTATAAATCTAACTGTGTGTGTGTGTGTGTGTGTATGTGTGTGTGTGTGTGTGTGTGTGTGTGTAGGTCTCAGAGGTATCTCTGGGTCTCTGTCCAGCAGCTCTGTGATCAGTCGACTCCTGGTCAACGCTGACCCCTTCAGCTGTGACCCTGACAACATGTAAGTCTGTCTGTCTTTCAGTCATTTTCTGTTGACCTTTTCTCTCTCTTTCTTTCTTCTTATTTCCTCTTCTACTTCTCCCTCTCCTTCTTCCACTCTTTTTTCTTCCTTCTCCTTCCCTTTTTCTATTTCTTCTTCACCCTCTCCTTTTTAGTTGTCCTCGTCTCTCTCTTTTCCCCCTTCTACTACTTATTCCCTCTTCTTCTACTCTTTCTCAAGTCATTATATTTAGAGTCAGTTACCTTTGATTCCTAGCAAAAGAAGATTAAATAGTTTCTCATGTCTAGTCCATGAAGAAATCCACTTTTTGAAGCAATGTAGACAAGAATTTTTAACAATCATCTCTTTCTACACTGTTTTTTCATGGTATTGTTATTCCTTGTATCCCACTGTTACTCAAGGCAACACTGTCACATCTACCGTATAACCTGAACGTGTTTCTGTCTCAGAAATGTTCATGTGGACCTGTGTGACTGTGTGTCGTCCCCCGGCAGGGACTGCTACACTGAGAAGTGTGTGATGAACAACTACTTCGGCATCGGCCTGGACGCCAAAATCTCCCTGGACTTCAACAACAAGAGAGACGAACACCCTGAGAAGTGCAGGTATGAAGTTCGACAGAGACACCAACCATGTCTTCATACCTCAAAAAGAGACACCAACCATGTCTTCATATCTCAAAAAGAGACACCAACCATGTTTTCATGCCTCAAAAAGAGACACCAACCATGTTTTTATGCCTCAAAAAGAGACACCAACCATGTCTTCATACCTCAAAAAGAGACACCAACCATGTCTTCATACCTCAAAAAGAGACACCAACCATGTCTTCATACCTCAAAAAGAGACACCAACCATGTTTTCATGCCTCAAAAAGAGACACCAACCATGTCTTCATACCTCAAAAAGAGACACCAACCATGTCTTCATACCTCAAAAAGAGACACCAACCATGTCTTCATACCTCAAAAAGAGACACCAACCATGTTTTTATGCCTCAAAAAGAGACACCAAACGTCTTTATACCTCAGAGACACCAACCATGTCTTCATACCTCAAAAAGAGACACCAACCATGTTTTCATGCCTCAAAAAGAGACACCAAACGTCTTCATACCTCAGACACCAACCATGTCTTCATACCTCAAAAAGAGACACCAACCATGTTTTTATGCCTCAAAAAGAGACACCAAACGTCTTTATACCTCAGAGACACCAACCATGTCTTCATACCTCAAATAGAGACACCAACCATGTCTTCATACCTCAAAAAGAGACACCAACCATGTCTTCATATCTCAAATAGAGAGTGGCCAGACACATTTCTTTAAATGTATTTAAACTTTAACTCCATACAAACCTCTGATAACAGTCAGTTTCATGCTGCTGAAGGTGAATTGAATCCAGTCCTCACATATAAAAGGAATGAAAATAACAGCTAGATATCAGGTTAGAAAACACATGATGACATTAAGATACAGGTCAGCTTAATCACTTCTACTAAAACAAAAACATCAGATCAAATGTAACAGAGTGGAGGGAGCTGGTGGAAAACTGCAGACTTCTACTTTTACCTTCTACCACTGCAGTGAAGACAAACCAGATAGTTTCCTACTCCAGTGAAGATAAAGTTGTGATTAAGCAAGAACTTTCTTCTTCTGACTGAACTTTTTGGAGTCCGGATGACATGTAGCATACTGTGTGTGTGTGTGTGTGTGTGTGTGTGTGTGTGTGTGTGTCCAGGAGTCGTACGAAGAACATGATGTGGTATGGAGTTCTGGGAACCAAGGAGCTGCTGCACAGAACCTACAAGAACCTGGAACAGAGAGTTCTGCTGGAGGTAAGAATAAGAAACAAGAACATACAAGAACTGCTAAGACCATTGAAGGAACCACTGTTAACACTGAAGAGAAGAACGTACAAGAACATCTATTACCAAGCGTGAAGAGCTAAGAACATACAAGAACCACTAATAACATACAAGAACTTACAAGAATCGCTTAGACCATTGAAGAACCACTGTTAACATTCGGCTAAGAACATACAAGGAAAGCTAAGAATATAGAACAACCATTACTAACATGCAGTAACCACTGATATAAAAGAACAGCTAAGAACACACACACCTCTGTTAACATACAAAACAGCTATGAACATACAAGAATCACTGTTACAAAAAGACAGCTAAGAACACAGTTCTTTTGGAAGTTAGGAACACTAAAAAACTAAGAACATACAGTGCAAGAATTACTATTATCATAGAAGAAGAGCTAAGAACATACACAAACAGCTGGGGACATACACAAACTGCAGAGAACATTTAAGAAAAGCTAAGAACATACACGAACAGCAAAGAAAATACAAGAACCTCTATTACCAAACATGAAGAGCGAAGAACACACAAGAACCGTTAATAACATACAAGAACTGTTAGAAACATGCAAGAATGGCTAAGAACATACAAGACCCTGGAACAGAGTTCTGCTGGAGGTTAGAACTATAAATCCACTAAGAACATACAAGAACTGCAAAGAACATATAGTAAGGGAAGCAAAGAATATACAAGAACCTGATACCAGAGAGTCATCTACCACCAGATCAGTTCTCATTGGACCACCGCTCCTCAATCCGGATTCTGTGTGTGTGTGTGTGTGTGTGTGTGTGTGTGTGTGTGTGTGTGTGTGTGTGTGTGTGTGTGTGTAGTGTGATGGTCGTCCCATCCCCCTCCCAAGTCTGCAGGGCATCGCTGTGTTAAACATCCCCAGCTACGCAGGAGGAACCAACTTCTGGGGAGGAACCAAGGAGGACGATGTAAGAACCTGTCTGTCTCTCTGTCTGTCTGTCTGTCTGTCTAACTGTCTGTCTGTCTGTCTAACTGTCTAACTGTCTAACTGTCTGTCTGTCTAACTGTCTAACTGTCTGTCTAACTGTCTGTCTGTCTAACTGTCTAACTGTCTGTCTGTCTGTCTAACTGTCTAACTGTCTGTCTGTCTGTCTGTCTGTCTGTCTAACTGTCTGTCTAACTGTCTGTCTGTCTAACTGTCTAACTGTCTGTCTGTCTGTCTAACTGTCTAACTGTCTGTCTGTCTGTCTGTCTAACTGTCTAACTGTCTGTCTGTCTGTCTGTCTAACTGTCTAACTGTCTAACTGTCTGTCTGTCTGTCTGTCTAACTGTCTGTCTGTCTGTCTAACTGTCTAACTGTCTGTCTGTCTAACTGTCTAACTGTCTGTCTGTCTGTCTAACTGTCTGTCTGTCTGTCTAACTGTCTGTCTGTCTGTCTGTCTGTCTAACTGTCTGTCTGTCTGTCTAACTGTCTGTCTGTCTGTCTGTCTGTCTAACTGTCTGTCTGTCTAACTGTCTGTCTGTCTGTCTGTCTGTCTGTCTAACTGTCTGTCTGTCTGTCTGTCTCCCTCCAGACGTTCACCGCTCCGTCTTTCGATGATAAGATCCTGGAGGTGGTGGCGGTGTTCGGCAGCATGCAGATGGCCGTGTCGAGAGTCATCAACCTGCAGCACCACCGCATCGCACAGGTCCGTCCGCCCGTCTACCTGCCTGTCTTACTGTCTGCCCGTCTACCTGCCTGTCTGACTGCCTGTCTGTCCGCCTGCCTGTCTGACTGCCTGTCTGTCCGCCTGCCTGTCTGACTGCCTGTCTGACTGCCTGTCTGTCCGCCTGCCTGTCTGACTGCCCGTCCGGCCTGTCTGTCCGCCCGTCTAACTGTCTGCCTCCCTGCCTCAGTGTCGCACGGTGAAGATCACCATCCTGGGAGACGAGGGTGTCCCGGTGCAGGTGGACGGCGAGGCGTGGGTCCAGCCGCCCGGCTACATCAAGATCATCCACAAGAACCGAACCCAGACGCTCACCAGGGACCGGGTGAGCCCAGAGCCGCCGGTTCTGCTGAGTAGCTTCTTCAACCAGAGAGGAGGAACTGTAACTTTGGTTGGAGCAAAAACCTGCAGCCTTGTGGCCCTTAGACAGTACTGTTAAGGTGTTATGTGTATTTTCCAGGCCTTTGAAGTACTCTGAAGGTGTTATGTGTATTTTCCAGGCCTTTGAAGTACTCTGAAGGTGTTATGTGTATTTTCCAGGCCTTTGAAGTACTCTGAAGTCGTTGTGTGTATTTTCCAGGCCTTTGAAGTACTCTGAAGGCGTTGTGTGTATTTTCCAGGCCTTTGAAGTACTCTGAAGGCGTTGTGTGTATTTCCCAGGCCTTTGAGAGCACCCTGAAGTCATGGGAGGACAAGCAGAAGTGTGAGTTCCCCCGGGCTCCGCCCCCTCAGCCCCCACAGCCCCCCCTCTCCTCTCAGCCGGAGATTGTTTCTGAGGAAGAGGCCTCACTCGTCAGCCAGTTCGGCCAGGCGGCAGGAGCCCTCATCCACAGGTAACACAACATGACGATTAGTGTGTGTTATTACTGTATTCATATTATTATTGTACTATGGATACATCATCATGTATCTTTAGCAACCAGTTATGGTTGCTAGTAAGTACAATTTGATTCTGATTATATTTCATGTGGTTTCTAAGCAGATGTGTGTTTTCTGTGTTCCGGTCAGTATTCGTGAGATCGCCCAGTCGCACCACAGCATGGAGCAGGAGTTGGCTCACGCTGTCAACGCCAGCTCCAAGGCCATGGACGTGGTGTACGCAAACTCCAAGAGCAACGGGGTACGTCCTGTCTGTCCTGCTCTGTCCTGTCCCGTCCCGTCTGTCCTGCTCTGTCCTGTGTCCTGTCCCATCCTGTCTGTCCCATCCTGTCTGTCCTGCTCTGTCCTGTCCCATCCTGTCCTGTCCCATCCTGTCCTGTCCCGTCCTGTTCTGTCCTCTTCTGTCCTGCTCTGTCCTGTCCCATCCCATCCTGTCTGTCCTGTCCTGTCTCGTCCTGTCTGTCCCATCCTGTCTGTCCTGTTCTGTCCTGTCTCGTCCTGTCTGTCCCATCCTGTCTGTCCTGTTCTGTCCTGTCCCATCCTGTCTGTCCTGTCCCGTCCTGTTCTGTCCTGCTCTGTCTTGCTCTGTCCTGTCCCGTCCCATCCTGTCTGTCCTGTCCTGTCCCATCCTGTCCTTCCCCGTCTTATCCTCCTCTGTCCTACTCTGTCCTGTCCCATCCCATCCTGTCTGTCCTGTCCCATCCCGTCCTGTCCCGTCCTGTTCTGTCCTCCTCTGTCCTGCTCTGTCCTGTCCCGTCCCATCCTGTCTGTCCTGTCGTGTCCTGTCCTGTCCTGTCCTGTCCTGTTCTGTCCTGCTCTGTCCTGTCCCGTCCCATCCTGTTTGTCCTGTCCCATCCTGTCTGTCCTGTCCTGTCCTGTCCCATCCTGTCCTGTCCCATCTTATCCTCCTCTGTCCTGCTCTGTCCTGTCCCATCCCATCCTGTCTGTCCTGTCCTGTCCCATCCTGTCCTGTCCTGTCCTGTCCCATCCTGTCCTGTCCTGTCCTGTCCTGTCCTCCTCTGTCCTGCTCTGTCCTGTCCCGTCCCATCCTGTCTGTCCTGTCCCATCCCGTCCTGTCACACAAATCACTGTTCACACAAATCAGTGATTCATGTGAAGATTATACAGATATAAGTTATCTTGTATCAGGGCATCTAGGTAATACAACAGATATCCTGTAATTTACGAAGCAAAGTATTGTGGTATTTGTACTTTTCTCTGTACCTTACCTTGTCTCCCTGTCTATCTGTCTCCCTGTCTGTCTGTCTGTCTCCCTGTCTGTCTGTCTCCCTGTCTGTCTTCCTGTCTGTCTGTCTCCCTGTCTGTCTGTCTTCCTGTCTATCTGTCTCCCTGTCTGTCTGTCTCCCTGTCTGTCTGTCTGTCTCCCTGTCTGTCTGTCTCCCTGTCTGTCTGTCCAGGGCCTGAGCTGCAGTGTGGTCGTCCAGATGGTCAGCAACGTCAAGGCTTTACACAGTGAGACAGAGCTACTGCTGGCTGGAAAGATGTCCATGGTAACTGTCTCTCTGTCCTTTTTACAACACTGAATGGGTCCTGGTCCTGGTCCTGGTCCAGGTCCTGGTCCTGGTCCTGGTCCTGGTTCTGGTACCTGTCCTGGTCCTGGTCCTGGTCCTGGTCCTGGTCCAGGTCCTGGTCCTGGTCCTGGTCCTGGTCCCGGTCCTGGTCCTCTGGTCCAGGTCCTGGTCCTGGTCCTTGTCCTGGTCCTGGTCCAGGTCCTGGTCCTGGTCCTGGTCCTGGTCCCGGTCCCGGTCCCGGTCCTCTGGTCCTGGTCCTGGTCCTGGTCCAGGTCCTGGTCCAGGTCCTGGTCCTGGTCCTGGTCCTGGTCCAGGTCCTGGTCCTGGTCCTGGTCCTGGTCCCGGTCCCGGTCCTCTGGTCCAGGTCCTGGTCCTGGTCCTGGTCCTGGTCCTGGTCCAGGTCCTGGTCCTGGTCCTGGTCCTGGTCCCGGTCCCGGTCCTCTGGTCCTGGTCCTGGTCCTGGTCCTGGTCCTGGTCCTGGTCCAGGTCCCGGTCCTGGTCCTGGTTCTGGTCCTGATGGTTGTTGTGTCTCGTCCTGCAGCAGCTGGATCCTCCTCAGCAGGAGCAGCTGAACGGAGCTCTGAGTTCTGTGGCCCAGCAGCTCCGCAGGCTGGCAGATATACCATGGCTCTGCCAGCTGATAGAGCCGTCTGACCACGAGGTAAGATAGTACTGCAGTAGTACCACTACTAGTAGTACTAGTAGTAGTAGTAGAAGTACTGATATACTAGCTAACATACCATGGCTCTGTCCAATCATAGAGCTGTCAGACCATGAGGTAAACAAATACCTTACTAGTACTGTAGTAGCATAGTAATCAGATGTATATTATTAGTAGTGGTAACTATACTATACTATACTATACTATACTAGATACTATATTATGATACTTACCTTAGTAGTACTGTAGTAGCATAGTAAACAGATGTATATTATTAGTAGTAGCAGTAGTAGTAGCAGCTATACTATACTATACAGTACAGTACACTACAGTACAGTACATTACTATACTATACAATACTATACTATGCTATACCATATCATACTATCATACTATTATACTATACAGTACTATACTATACTATACTCTGACATTAAAATCAGAGGCTTGTTCTTTCTGAAAAAATGCCCAAAGAGCTGGACTTGACCTCTTGCTACCTGTCTGTCTGTCTGTCTGTCTCTCTACCTGTCTGTCTGTCTCTCTACCTGTCTGTCTCTCTACCTGTCTGTCTCTCTACCTGTCTGTCTGTCTCTCTACCTGTCTGTCTGTCTCTCTACCTACCTATCTGTCTGTCTGTCTGTCTCTACTTGTCTGTCTGTCTCTCTACCTGTTTGTCTCTCTATCTGTCTGCCTGTCTGTCTCTCTGCCTGTCTGTCTGTCTCTCTACCTACCTATCTGTCTGTCTGTCTGTCTCTACTTGTCTGTTTGTCTCTCTATCTGTCTGCCTGTCTGTCTGTCTTTCTGCCTGTCTGTCTGTCTGCCTGTCTGTCTCTCTGTCTGTCTGTCTGTCTCTCTGCCTGTCTGTCTATCTCTCCACCTGTCTGTCTCTCTACCTGTCTGTCTGTCTCTCTGCCTGTCTGTCTGTCTGTCTCTCCACCTGTCTGTCTCTCTACCTGTCTGTCTGTAGGGTCCTCTGACAGATTTCTCGAAGCGAAGTCGAAGCGCCAAATTTCGCCTCGTCCCGAAGTTCAAGAAAGACAAGAACAACAAGAACAAGGAGACCTGCGCTACTCTCTCCCTGCCAGGTAATGTCTCTCTCTTCCTCTCTCTCTCTCTCTCTCTCTCTCTCTCTCTCTCTCTCTCTCTCTCTCTCTATCACCACCACTGGTTTTCATTCTCTCGACTTTTTCACCATGAATACAACCTGTCCCACTGGGGTAACTGATTTGGGTTTGAATTTGGACGGTAAAGATCACTCTGTTCTGGTTAAATCAGGTTCACTTGTTTCTGAAGTCGTCACAATCTGCCACGTGTCACCTGACTGGCCGCCTGCTCTGATTGGCTAATATCAAAGAAACTTGTACCCTGATTGGCTGGGCTTGTACACACACTTCCTGGTCCCATTTGTGTGTGTGTGTTTGTTGACCAGAGGGTGGCGCTGTGGCAGGTTGTGGTGTCTTTTTCTCTGCCCCGGTCAAAAACCCTTTAAAATTAAAATGGAGTTCATTGACTGGACTGTTAAACCCAGTTAAAGTTACTAAATAAATAAAACTATCACATCTGATAGAATTTAATTTAATTTAATGTAGTTTAGGGTAGTTAGTTTTAAGTTTTAAGTAGCTTTAGTGTAGTTAAGTTCATTTTAGTGCAGTTCAGTGTAGCTTAGTTTCACTTTGTTTAGTTTTAATGTATTTTAGTAAAAAAAAAAAGGTTATTATTTATTATTATAAAACTGATAAAATACAATGATTAAAAATACAAAAAGAAAAGAAGACGATATTCATATTTGTCCAGGTGAGATTAAAACTGTAAGGAAATTTTAAAAGCATCTCACCTCCAAACAAAGAAAAGCAACAAAAAAATCCTTCAGCACTTCCTAGTATTTGTTTCTTTATGTTTTGTGATCAGTGAATTTCTAAAGGCCATGTGAAGGATTCAGGTCCAACAACAGTCCATTCAGATCCCTTCAGGAACCCTCTGAACTGGTTTCCAGAGGGGCGTTTGTTTTGCGGGCGTTTGGCCGGGGTGTCTGTGGTGTCTGTGGTGTTTCTGTCTGTCTGAACGACTTCTGTGGTGCAGTTCACCAGTGGGGCACGGAGGAGGTGGGGGCGTGGCTGGAGCTCCTCTGTCTCAACGAGTATAAGGACATCTTTATCGGACACGACGTCCGAGGAGCCGAACTCATCCAGCTGGAGAGGAGGGACCTGAAGGTACCACTGACTGACTGACTGACTGACTGACTGCTGACTGACTGACTGCTGACTGACTGACTGACTGACTGACTGACTGACTGACTGCTGACTGACTGACTGACTGACTGACTGCTGACTGACTGACTGACTGACTGACTGACTGACTGACTGACTGACTGACTGACTGACTGACTGACTGACTGCTGACTGACTGACTGACTGACTGACTGACTGACTGCTGACTGACTGACTGACTGACTGACTGACTGACTGACTGACTGACTGCTGACTGACTGACTGACTGTCTGACTGTCTGACTGACTGACTGACTGACTGAGTAATTAACTAACTAAATGACTGACTGACTGACTGACTGAGTAACTAAATGACTGACTGATTAAGTAATTAACTAAATGACTGACTGACTGACTGAGTAACTAACTAAATGACTGACTGACTGACTGACTGACTGACTGAGTAATTAACTAAATGACTGACTGACTGACTGAGTAATTAACTAACTAAATGACTGTCTGACTGACAGACTGAATAATTAACTGTCTGACTGACTGAGTAATTAACTGTCTGACTGACTGAATAATTAACTGACTGACTGACTGACTGAGTAATTAACTAACTAAATGACTGACTGACTGACAGACTGAATAATTAACTGTCTGACTGACTGAATAATTAACTGACTGACTGAGTAATTAACTAACTAAATGACTGACTGACTGACAGACTGAATAATTAACTGACTGACTGACTGACTAACACTGCTGGGTTTCTGAACGACTGGTCACTGGTTGGCTGACTAGTTGATTGAGTATTTGGCTGACTGCTGGCTGACTGATTGGCTTACTAGCTAGATGGATGGCTGAAGTGTTGACTGGCTGGTTGGCAGCTGGATGAGAAGCTTTTACCGTGCTACACCTGTGCTAATGCACCGTCTGTAGCTGATGTGTGTGTGTGTGTGTGTGTGTGTGTGTGTGTGTGTGTGTGTGTGTGTGTGTGTGTGTGCGTGCAGGACTTGGGGGTGACGAAGGTGGGTCATATGAAACGCATCCTGCAGGGAATCAGAGAGCTGAACAGGAACAGCAGCGCCAGCGAGGCCTAGGCAGCGCGAGGTAACTATTATTAATAATAATAATGCCTGACCCCTCCTTGTTGTTCTGCTCCTATCAGTCTGACCCCTCCTTGTTGTTCTGCTCCTATCAGCCTGACTCCTCCTTGTTGTTCTGCTCCTATCAGCCTGACCCCTCCTTGTTGTTCTGCTCCTATCAGTCTTACCTCTCCTTGTTGTTCTGCTCCTATCAGTCTGACTCCTGCTTGTTGTTCTGCTCCTATCAGCCTGACCCCTCCTTGTTGTTCTGCTCCTATCAGTCTGACCCCTCCTTGTTGTTCTGCTCCTATCAGTCTGACCCCTCCTTGTTGTTCTGCTCCTATCAGTCTGACCCCTCCTTGTTGTTCTGCTCCTATCAGTCTGACCCCTCCTTGTTGTTCTGCTCCTATCAGTCTGACCCCTCTTTGTTGTTCTGCTCCTAGCTACAGCTGCCTGCCGTCCTCCTGCTTCTGCTGCTGTAGACGACCTCAACCATCTGACCTGACCTCTGACCTGACCTCTGACCTGACCTCTGACCTCCTGATCCAGAACCACCACAGCTCCCAGGCCTGAACACCAGCCTGGGTCTTCACATCGGTCAAGGTCGAGACGACGACGACGACGTCAAAGCTACCAAGTCTCCTCGCTGACGTCCCTGCAGTAGTTTTGTTTGGATCAGCGCTGGGACTCGATTCTTTCTGCTGAACTGTTCTCAAACAGCACAGCAGTAGAGCAGAAAAAAATAAAAAACGACGCACAGGAATCAAACTCGTGTACTGGAGTGCGCTGGTACCACATCAGCCTGAAGAGAACTTTGACTCAACCTCCGAACAGCAGCAGAACCTCCCCACAGACACGGCCTGGGGAAAGAACCAATCGGATGATCCGGTAGTGCCTTGTCATCCCACCCGCTGCCCAATCAGCATCCGGGAGAAACCAAGAGTGCAGGCGGCGGGGGGGGTGGAATTCAGAGCCAAACATTTATCTACCTACACAGAAGACTGGCAAGGGCTTCAAAACAGATGAGACATACATATAGAGAGTTGGGTCAGGGCGTTTTATTGACATTGTGTTTCTGTAAGGAGAGCCAGGCAGAACCCTATCAGACCAAGTTAGTCCAGGTTGTACCAGAGCCATATATAGACAGAGTTGAGAAGTGTTGGCTGTAAATATGGTACAGTGTCCTCCATGGAACAGGACTGTGGGGCCAACATGGCTGCCAGTAAGGCGGCATTCACATGGGACATTTAGCATCTTTAGAGACATTTTAGAGAAGTTTAGATCATTTAGAGAAGTCTGCATCGAAACTGCCTAGGTTGTGTCGTGGGCGGGGCTCCAAACCTTTTTAAGCAGTCTGTACAAATTTCATTGGCTGATGAAGTCCGTTAGAAGATGATGTTTACCTGCGCTCCGTCAAAAGTTCAGCTAGTTTCCACTTTTTTGACAGACTGGGTTGCAAAATTTTCACGAACTGCACATCAATCCATGGCATCCGTCAACACATAGGTCTCAGTTTGACCTATGTGTGTTGTTGGGATGTTGTCTGTTTCTTGATGCATCACAAATGCTCATGTGAATGCCTAACACCTGCAGCAGGTAAATTCAATATCTAACTGGCTTTTGGTAAAGGAGGAGGAAATGCTAGTAGGGAAATGTTCCTCCACCTGTCAGTCAGGATTCAAAATGGCCACAAGCCAAATGTTGGCAAGTTAGTCTAGTCTACAGGTAACCAAGCAACACTTAAGCTGTGTTCACGTCATATCGGAAAAGGTGGAAGAACAGGATGAAGCGTTCACGTGTTTTAACTCGTTGGAAGGCCCACATCCAAGATGGAGATCATAAGCTCAATTGTTGTCGTTAACAAGATACTTTCAAATCAACCAGAAACGAACTGTAGCAGATATTGCTCCCTTGGTATTAGTATAGTATAGAGTTTATTGTATCAGTGTGAATATAAGTGATAGTTTGATTTTCTTGGACTGCCGCCATCGGTGGATTCGCTGCAGTGCTTACTGCTTGTGTTGACAGAGATATCGGAGCCCGCACAAGATTCCTACATGTCCTACTTGGAATCGCCACTAGAAGGCAGACGTGAACATTTGTCCCAGTCGGCATCTCGTATTTACGATAAATCCGATATGACATGAACGCAGCATTCAAGTACTATTCTAAGAATAGGTAAAATAGTGAAGTGGGTGGTAAGTTAGTCTAGTCTACAGGTAACCAACCACCATCTGGAGTCTTAATCTAAACACTTAGCAGGCTGGTGAAACAGTGGCTCAAAGTGACTTTTGGTGAGTTCTGAGGTTGGACCAGCTGCTGTGGCCGGTGGACTGAACGGTCTCCTGCCCTCATTATCTACCTGCCTACCTGCCAGCAACTCCTCAACCCAACACACCTGACCAGCCAACCAACCACAACCTCCACTGATACCAGAATGTTGGACCAAGATGCAGCACAACCCTTTAAACTGTTGGATGTGTACGTTGTTTCAGGAGCGTAGAGACCGTAGAGAAACATTCCTTCTGCCGTTTTGCGTCTCCAGTAGACTTCTGCCAGACGTCTGCGAGGAGGGACGCCAAACGGCACCATATAGGAACACTGTGACATGAAGAGGAAGTGAGCTAGCAGGCACCAATAGATTTCTCTCCTTTCCGCTGACTGGCTCAAGGAAATGGAGGACATATTGAAGGACTTAGAGTTTTGTACTGAAATACATATTTATTTCTTATATGCATTGCAGTTGATATTCTATTTCCCAGAGTTCAGTATGTGTCTTTGAAACAGGGAGTGGTTAAACTGACGTGGGACGCCGGGAGAGACGCTCCCAAATGAATCGGGCTGGCTGACGGAGGTTTCGCAGCGACAATCAAATCACTCGACGCAAACTACCAGTGTTTTCCAGCCTGTGTGTCTGTTGTTGCTTTCTGTCTGTGGGGTTTTTTCAGTGTTTTTTTCTGCTAGCGTTGCCTGTTTGTTAAGTTCAGAGAGTTTCAGATGCGGCCTGTTATCTAGTGTGGAGGTAAACATCTGGAACCTGAGCCATGGCTGGTTTGTCCAGGTTGGACCGTGAGCGCCATGTTGCTCCCATGTCACTACCCTTTCACGTCTAAAGTTTGATTGTTTCAGTTTTAAGGAAATTCTGAATTGATCGAACTGAAGCCAAGGCATATAAATTATTCATGTCCTGACAACAAAGCAGAATATGGACAGTCGGGTCCAGAACTGTTTGCGGACCAAGCGGACGGTCAGGGTTTATTCCATCCACAGACTCATTCGCCGCCTTTGGCCCCACCTGCCGCTCCCTGTGATAATATGAGACGCAGCAAAAGTACATGCATCACTGTGCAAAATGTAAACTAAAATTGGAGACACTCATTAGTGGTGGAGACATCCTCAACATTCAGTTACAACCAAGGTGGAGCGACGTTCTGTTTCCACGTCTGTCTGATCTCGAGAAAAGATGCTAACATCTGGCTGAAGTCTGGTAGACAGATCACTCTTGGCCAAAAGATCAGTTGATTTGATCCGGATCTGGGATTTCCACATTTTTAGATGATTTTTGTTTTTTAGTTACAACTATTCTGCTGCGTTCAAGTGCTGGTGGGAAAGTCCGAGATCCGAGACTTCCAAGTCGGCTGCATTCAGCGTTGCTTTCACGTGCGATTTTGTGGGAAAATTGAACCTGGAAGACAAACGATAAACAAGCAGAAACCGTTACAGAGGCTGCAGCTTTGAAGTTGGAGAATTGTTCAGTGTTGCTGGAGGTTTGAACTTCTACTGACAGACTTCTACTGACAGACTTCTACTGACAGACTTCTACTGACAGACTTTTACTTGGCTCTCCAAGTGTCAAATTTTTTTCTCCAAGAAATGATCCCAACAGCAGAAAGGAGTTGTTCTCTGTACCTGTTGTCTTTGCCTAGCAAGGAAATGATATTTTAACAATATGACCTTCAGCGTGAGCGCGCCACATGTCTTCATTAATACTGAGTGTCTCCATGTTGTCGGGCACAGGCGGGTGATGGACTGACTTTCGTTGCGTGTAGACGATGCCAAACTCTAACAAGCGATGCCTTAAACCCCGTTGATCACATATCAGTCAGTCGGACCTCAGCGCTGTCTGAGCTTTACTCTCCTCACACTGTTTAGTGTCAAAAATGCAGTAACTTTATTTTCATATTTCAAACAACAGATGCTGCCTTCAGATCCTCTGCCTCACAAATGATCTATTGCAGTATTTCTTAAACTATGGGCTGGAACCCAAAATGAGTCACAGACTTGTTTCTGGTGCACAGTGTTGGGTTTGTTGCTCAAAAAAGTAAGATATTACTCAATACTCATTACTCAATTCAAAAGTAAGAATATTACTGTATTCATTCATTAAATGATGAGTAATTCATTAAATTACTCATTATATTACGTTTCTGTTTCACCCCCAAAATTGCCAAGTGCGTCCTCCGTTCTTCAGATCAGTTTCCTCTCATGTGAACGATCAGAAAACCAAACAGCGTCGATGTCCGAAATCAAAATAGAGGGAAAACTTCCACCAGAGAAAGAAACTTTTCTACAATTTCTCATCAAAGTAGAGGGAAAACTTCCCTACTTTTCCAGCTGTGCGATGGGGGTAGGATTAGTTTTGAATAATTCCACTTGAATCTTATATTTAGAGAAGTGATAACAAAGGTATAATTTTTTTTATTGTTAACTGTAATATTATTGCTGATATTGAAATAGTAATTTGTGATACTCATTACAAGGAAAAGTAATCATTTTAGTGAAATGCATAACGACCCAACACTGCTGGGTCTCTGCAGGGCAGGTGTGCCAGTGTTTTAGTTAAACGCCGGCTGTCCTGCTGGGAGCCGGGCTCATTAAAACAGATTGATCCTGTTGTACTGTGGGGACCCAGCAGAAGGAGCACGTGACCCATTTTGACTCCCGACCCGCAGTTTAAGAAACCAGGTTACAGTAACTGCCTTTCCTGTGTGTTAATCTGGTGTGTGTTGTCTGTTGTGTAACAGTAAAGTGTTGTTAACAGTCATATCATTTGAGTTTAAACCAGAGTTTTTCAGAAAGGGTGATGATACTTCCACCTAGGAGCACAACTCTACCACGGAGTATTAGGGCCATCGTAGGTGATTTTTTTTTTACTGCAGCTGGGGAGGGGGGAAATATTCTGAAGAAAAAAAATCTGAATTTCTGAGATTAAAGTCAGAAATTTACGAGAAAAAAAAACTCAAAAATTTCCACGAAGTCAGAAATTTGCGAGAGAAAAAAAAAACAGAAATTTGAGAGAAAAATCTCAGAATTTCTGAGATTGTCAGAAATTTGCGTGAAAAAACTCATCATCATAACCTACTAACTTCATTAATTGTAGATGGGTAGAGTTACTTGATGCCTGCTCTTCAGTGTTCCACCTGCTTGATCGATCTTACAAAGTAACGTGGTTCCTTGCCAAAAATCAAATTTTTTCAGATTTGTTTCTTGCAAATTACTGAGTTTTTTTTGTCTTACAAATTTTGGACTTTAATCTCAGAAATTCAGATTTTTTTCTTAGAATATTACCCCCCCTCCCCCTGGCTACGGTAAAAAAATATGTCACCTACAATGGCCCTAATACACTGTCATACAATTCAGCATTTTAACCAAATAGCACATCATTAGTTAGTGACTAGGAACCCAGTATGAACCAGTACAGCCACAGTCTTGTGCTGGTGGCCACTGGGCAGCTCCCCTCCTGTTTTTCCCCAAATAGAAAATCGATTGAAAAATTGTCCGTTTTTCCTTCATAAGACTTTGTCCTCTCTGATTCCCGCTGTGTATTTATTGGATAATTTATGCATTAGTACTGATACTGTACGCTGTTATACCTCTGTTTGTACATAAGCCCCTGCAGGGCTGTAAATAGGTTCTGTCATGTACAGAGAAACACCAACATCCTGTAATAAAGTTTATGTCTGGACTACAAATGGTGGCTCAGTTCGTCTTTCTTACGTCTTTCATGGAGTTATCTGGGCAGCGAGAGGTAATGGTTTGAATTGTGAGGACTTCATTACCCAGAAATCCTGTGCGGTGAGGTCAGTAAAGCGGTCTGTGCTGCTTAAGATCTAACGCTGGTGAGACCAGCTTTCTCTTCTGGATTTCCCTCTTCAGTCTGGATCCGTCTCTTCCTGAGTGGAAACTGACAGCAGAATTTAATTTGGACAAACGGAGGATCACCTCCTGGTTTAGATTAAGACACTTGGGATTTACATTCAAATTTGGATTAGTGCAGCTTTAACGGTTTAAAAGTATAAATCTGTCTTTTGAAGTTGTTCATTATATTGGCCTTTTATAGTTTACTTTTTTAAAGCTTCTCACTGCATCAATATCAAACCTGGGTAAAACAGTTGTCAGCTACATTAGGGGAGACCGGGGGCAATTGTAACACTATGACTTCTTGCCTTAAATTCAATATTATAGTCTTGTCCTTCTCAGTGAAAATATATCAATTGTATTAGTAATTAGTGCACATATATATGTTTGTTATATCAAAGGATGACTGCTGTATTTGAAGTCATCTGTGAGTTATGAGGGAAAATGTAAAAAATGTTACAATTGCCCCCGGTCTCCCCTACTTTTAAACTACACAAAACAACTTTTCTCTGTGGCTCATTTCTTTATCTAGATCTCTCCAATATATTCATCATAAAATAAAAACCTTATGAAAAAAAAAAAAAACATTTCTTCCTTTTCTCTGTGGCCGATCTTTACCAAATTTAAAGTTTAAAAAAGAAAACTACAAAAAACTGATCTTCTGCATTTCCTCCCTCACTCTTATTTCTTTTCTCTATCGTTTCTCATCACGCTTATTCTCAGGTTAAAGGAATATTTGCTCCATCTATTGTCAGGTTGATTTGACCTCTGACCCTTCACCTCCTTACTGTTGGTTGCTTATAATGTTGGTGATCTAGGAACTGAAGCTGGTTCTGCTGTTGACCTCATTGTGATTCACTCTGCTAAACGCAGCAAATGTAAACGTACACTTGTTTTCTCTTGCGGCCGCTGATTCTGACGTCAGTGTCAATATTTAAAGTCTAGTTAACAATCAATAGATCCCAGTTGGATCTTAGTCGTCCATTTCAGCCCCAGACAGACACCGGACTACGGTGAGTAAACCGTTCGGCAGCAGGTAGGCCGGCCGGTCCGGTTCCAGCCGGGCCGGTCCCAGCCGGGCCGGTCCCAGCCGGACCGAGGCTCTTCACAGCTCGCGTCCCTCTACCTCTTCCTCAGGTTTGCTGAGTCGGCCTCCAGCGGCTCCATGTGACGGATCAGCTGTGTGGAAACGTTAGTGGAGGCTCGGTCTCCTGGCGGCGCTGCTGTGGTGCTTTGGAGGAAGCTTGTACTGTTTTGTGTTATGGGAAAATTGGAATTCAAGGAATGTTTTTATTTTATTTGTATTTATTCGCCCATTTCGGGGTCAGTGGTGTCAGTGTGGTTGCCATGGAGTCGGTCTGTTGTCTGAAGTGAGCGAGGTTTGGTCTTGTAGAGGAAGTTTATTCACTCTGACCAGCTGTATTCTGATTGACAAACTTTATTCTGAATCATACCAACTTAATTCTGATTGACGAACTTTATCCTGATTGAGAAGCTTTATTCTGATTGACAGGCTTTATTCTGATTAGCGAACTTTATTCTGAATCATACCAACTTTATTCTGATTAACGAGCTTTATTCTGATTAGCGAACTTCATTCTGAATCTGATCAGACGTTTTATATGGCGACAGCTCAGTGTAAAATGAAACCACTATTTGCTAGCGACAGAGCGTTCGTCCTGTCTTCATGTTTTGGATATCATGACCGTCTCGTGCCAAAACGTTTCCAGTGTTTGTTTTCCAAATCCACTTCCTGAACTGATTCCTCTGAGACAGCTGAACCGCTCTCCTCCACTGCACTCTCTTTTTGTCCCCTGAAGATCCAAAGTCCAAAGACAAAAAGGAAATTCCCGCACGCACAGGATCACCTCTGCATTGATTTATTTGTTGATGTTTACTCCTGTAGAGTTTCTGCAGGAGCCATGCTGCCGTCCAGAGCCTTGATCCTGCCGCTCTGCCTCCTGCTGTTCTGCTCTGTTCTGTTGGAGTGTAAAGGTGAGTCAGCAGAATAATAATATCATGTGCCAGAAAAACTAAGAAACACACACATCGACTCTCTGGGGACAAGAGGCCAATAACTGATAACTGATAAAAACATATAACAGTATTGTTAGCAGCAATAGTAGTAATAGCACTAGTACTAGTAGTAACAGTAGTAGTAGCAGTAACAGTAGTAGTAGTAGCAGTAGTACTAGTAGTAGTAGTAGCAGTAGTACTAGTATTAGTAGTAGCAGTAGTACTAGTAGTAGTAGTAGGAGTAATCCCGTAGTAATAGTAGTAGTAGCAGTAACAGTAGTAGTAGTAGTATCAGTAGTAATCCCGTAGAATTAGTAGTAGTAGTAACAATAGTATTGTAGTAGCAGTAGCAGTAGTAGTAGCAGTAGTAGTAGTAACAGTAGTAGTAGCAGTAACAGTAGTAGTAGCAGTAGTACTACTAGTAGTAGTAGCAGTAGTACTAGCAGTAGTAGTAGCAGTAGTACTAGTAGTAGTAGTAGGAGTAATCCCGTAGTAGTAGTAGTAGTATCAGTAATAATCCCGTAGAATTAGTAGTAGTAGTAACAATAGTATTATAGTAGCAGCAGTAGTAGCAGTAGACGTAGTAGTAGTAACAGTAGTATTAGTATTAGTAGTATTAGTATCAGTATTAGTATCAGTATCAGTATCAGTACCTGTGTGTTTCAGCTGGTGTTTCTCTGTCTCCAGTCTTTGTGGAGCGTCTCTCTGCAGCTCAGCTCCTCCGCTCCTCCAGGAGGCGCCGGGCCAACTCCTTCCTGCTGGAGGAGCTGCTGCCCGGCAGCCTGGAGAGGGAGTGCTACGAGGAGAGCTGCTCCCAGGAGGAGGCCGCCGAGATCTTCCAGACCCGGGAGAAGACGGTACGACACGCAGCGGGAGAAAAACATCAAACTCATAACACGTTATAAACATTATAAACTCTTTCTCTAGCCAGTTTGTGTATCGCTGTTTGGTTTTTGGTCATATAAGATATTTATGGCATGGTATAATATCTAAGATAAAAAAGGGGTTATCATGGCAATTAGGATATATTATATAAGTCAGAAAAAAAGGGGTAGGAACTGATAAGTGTGCACTTATACCTTCTCCTTTTCGATCATGTAGTATTATTATTATTACTATTATAAATTTACATTCTTGTATATTTCATCCAGTCAGGTCAACAGTAGAGTCAGCTTCACTTCCTAGATCACCAACATTACAAGCAACCAACAGAAAGGAGGTCAAGGGTCAGAGGTCACAGCAGCCAATAGATGGAACAAGAATTAACTCCAGCACTGCAACTATTTAACCTCATGTTCTCTTCCACAGTTGGAGTTTTGGTACAGGTATAAAAGTGAGTACATCAGCTGTTAGTTCACTCACCTTGATGAAGCAGGGAATACATTCAGAAGTAATCAACATTATTCCAATTTAACAGTCCAATGATTAAAAAAAAAAAAAAAAAGATTCCCAAAATTATTAGATTGAAACAATCAGTTACGTAATAACACCTCTACTACTACTACTACTACTTCTTCTACTACTACTACTACTACTACTACTACTACTACTGCTACTACTACTACTACTACTACTACTACTACCACTACTACTACTACTACTACTACTACTACTACTACTACTTCTACTACTACTACTACTTCTACTACTACTACTACTACTACTACTACTACTACTACTACTACTACTGCTACTGCTACTACTACTACTACTACTACCACTACTACTACTACTATTACTACTACTACTACTACTACTACTACTACTGCTACTGCTACTACTACTACTACTACTACCACTACTACTACTACTATTACTACTACTACTACTACTGCTACTGCTACTGCTACTACTACTTCTACTATTACTACTATTACTACTGCTACTGCTACTGCTACTACTACTTCTACTATTACTACTGCTACTGCTACTGCTGCTGCTACTAATAATAATCTATCTTTAGTTACGATTCCACTTGTCATTTTGATGTGATTTTTGAGGTCTGATTTTAAAGATGTGATTTTCTGAGATCTCATTGCTGTCTGTTCACACTTGGCATGTAAACCTGATCTGGATTCATTTAAACCTGATCTTGATTCATTTAAACCTGATCTGGATTCATTTAAACCTGATCTTGATTCATTTAAACTTGATCTTGATTCATTTAAACCTGATCTTGATTCATTTAAACCTGATCTGGATTCATTTAAACCTGATCTGGATTCATTTAATCCTGATCTGGATTCATTTAAACCTGATCTGGATTCATTTAAACCTGATCTGGATTCATTTAAACCTGATCTGGATTCATTTAAACCTGATCTGGATTCATTTAAACCTGATCTGGATTCATTTAAACCTGATCTGGATTCATTTAAACTTGATCTGGATTCATTTAAACCTGATCTGGATTCATTTAAACCTGATCTGGATAAGGAGTGTTGTGTTTGGGTGTTTCTCTGTGTTGTAGATCTGAATCCGTGTTGGACCAACCCCTGTCTGAACGGAGGCATCTGTACTCTGGATAGAGAGGACTTCCTGTGCCTCTGCCCCCCTCAGTACCACGGCAAGACCTGCGACACAGGTAGGAACACTCACTGTTATTATTATTGACATGATTATTATTTAAAGGATCAGTTCATTGATTTTGTTCCTATATACTGTATAATGACAGCTGACTGGAGACGATACTGTCTGTGGGTCCAGAGGAATTATACAGAGGAACAAAATCGCTGAATTTATCCTTTAACTTCTGTTTAAAGTGATAATCTGTGATATTCTTGTTTTCGTGATTTTGGCGACACTTTCGGTGATCAGCGGTCATTGCTTTGGTGTTTTGCATTCAGCGTTGCACTGACCTACATAATAATAAAGACACTGAATATAGACTGCGGCTAATAAACGACAGTGGAACCTACCAGTCCAAAAGAAAAAGAGCCACATCTTCATCGCTCCTCATCCTCCCTCCTCATCTTGGACTGTTTCTCATGTTGCGAAGGTGACGCTGATGTTCGCTCTAGTTTTGTTTCAGAGACGGTCGCTTTCCTTTTCAGCAGCTCGCCTTCTTCTGAGAGTTTGAGTTTCTGTAGGTTTTCTCTGTCTGTTCAGTCATGGTGGCTGTCGCTGCTCATGCTAACTACCCAGTTCTTCTTCTTCTGTTGATTCCAAACAAACCGGAAACGTAAAACGCAGGAAAGAGCGACCAGACTCCGGCTGTTCAGAACAGACAGAGGAGAAGCTTCATGAACTGGATATAGACTGGATCACTGTTGAGTTAGAGAGAGAGGAGCAGGACAGACAGTCAGAGGAAAATGTCATTATTAGAGATTACAGATTACAGATTATTACTTTATCTATGTTCAACCACCATGCAGTTTACCTGATCAACCTGGCTGCTGCTGTCCTGTCTGTCTGTCTGTCTGTCTGTCTGTCTGTGTCACTAACCTGTCTACCTGTGCATGTGTGTGTGTGTGTGTGTGTGTGTGTGTGTGTAGAGGTATTGGAGTGTCGCTATAGAAACGGAGGCTGTATGCAGTACTGTACAGACCAGATCAGCGGAGCAGGAGTCCAGTGTGGCTGTGCTGCTGGATACAAACTGGAGCCTGATGGACACAGCTGTAGTAAGACAGGTAATACTACTACTACTACTACTACTACTACTACTACTACTACTACTTCTGTAACTACTACTGCAACTACTACTACTAATGCTACTACTACTACTGCAACTACTACTACTACTACTACTGTAACTACTACTACTGCAACTTCTACTACCACCACTACTACTAATAATAATAATACTACTAGCTACTACTACTACTACTGCAAGTACTACTAATGCTACTACTACTACTGCAACTACTACTACTACTGCTGCAACCACTACTACTGCAACTAGTACTACTAATATTACTACTACTAATACTACTACTACTGCTCCTACTACTGCTACTTGTAGCAGTAGTCGGTGGGCGGAGCTGAGCCCGTGACGCGGTGACAGCATCCTTCCACAATAGCGTCGGGGAATGTTGATGGGAACTAGCAGGCAGCCTGAGAAGAGCCTGTCAAGCTTTCATCTGAATGAACTGAACCGGCCTTCAAGACGCTCGATCCAACTCTTCCTCACAGTTTTACATCATAAGCTTGCTAGCGTTCTGCTGCTAGCTGGACGGCTAGATTTGTTGTTGTTATGCATTGTCAAGGGAACAGATAGTGCAGAACAGAAGGGGAGGGAGCTGACTGCAGGATGTCCAAGGTGCCAACATCAGCTAAACTAAACTACTACTGCTTGACTCTGTTTAGCCAGTGTGGTTTCCAGCATCAGCCATGTTGGCTCCACAGTGCCGCTCCATGGCTGTTGCTATAGTGACTGGTGATTCTGTTATCCATGTTACCATGGTGATGTTATGGAGGACATTGTTCCAGATTTACAGCAATGCTTGTTAGTTCAACCTGGACTAACTCTGTCTATATATGGCTCTGGTCTAACTGGACTAACTCTGTCTATATATGGCTTTGGTCTAACTGGACTAACTCTGTCTATATATGGCTCTGGTCTAACTGGACTATCTCTGTCTATATATGGCTCTGGTCTAACTGGACTAACTCTGTCTATATATGGCTCTGGTCTAACTGGACTAACTGTCTATATGTGGCTCTGGTCTAACTCTGTCTATATATGGCTCTGGTCTAACTGGAGTAACACTGGACTAACTCTGTCTATATATGGCTCTGGTCTAACTGGACTAACTCTGTCTATATATGGCTCTGGTCTAACTGGACTAACTCTGTCTATATATGGCTCTGGTCTAACTGGACTATCTCTGTCTATATATGGCTCTGATCTAACTGGACTAACTCTGTCTATATATGGCTCTGGTCTAACTGGAGTAACACTGGACTAACTCTGTCTATATATGGCTCTGGTCTAACTGGACTAACTCTGTCTATATATGGCTCTGGTCTAACTGGAGTAACACTGGACTAACTCTGTCTATATATGGCTCTGGTCTAACTGGACTAACTCTGTCTATATATGGCTCTGGTCTAACTGGAGTAACACTGGACTAACTCTGTCTATATATGGCTCTGGTCTAACTGGACTAACTCTGTCTATATATGGCTCTGGTCTAACTGGACTATCTCTGTCTATATATGGCTCTGGTCTAACTGGACTAACTCTGTCTATATATGGCTCCGGTCTAACTGGACTAACTCTGTCTATATATGGCTCTGGTCTAACTGGACTATCTCTGTCTATATATGGCTCTGGTCTAACTGGACTAACTCTGTCTATATATGGCTCTGGTCTAACTGGACTAACTCTGTCTATATATGGCTCTGGTCTAACTGGACTAACTCTGTCTATATATGGCTCTGGTCTAACTGGACTAACTCTGTCTATATATGGCTCCGGTCTAACTGGACTAACTCTGTCTATATATGGCTCCGGTCTAACTGGACTAACTCTGTCTATATATGGCTCCGGTCTAACTGGACTAACTCTGTCTATATATGGCTCCGGTCTAACTGGACTATCTCTGTCTATATATGGCTCCGGTCTAACTGGACTAACTCTGTCTATATATGTCTCTGGTCTAACTGGACTAACTCTGTCTATATATGGCTCTTCTTTCCGTCCAGTGGACTTCCCCTGCGGCCAGAAGCAGAACGAGGCGTTTCACAGAGTCCGGTCTCTGTGGAGTCGCCCTCATCACATCAACGCCACCGTGTTGGATGACAACAGCTCTGACAGCAGGGTCAACACCACCGAGGAAGAGTGGCTGAACGTGAACCTAACCTCCGCACAGGGAGGAGGGAACGTGACGGAGCTGTGGGAGGAGGAGGAGGAGGAGGAGGAGGAAGGAGGTGACACTCTAAACCCCCGTATAGTGGGGGGGGTGCTGGAGAGGCAGGGGGGGAGTCCATGGCAGGTATGGAATCCGTTTTTGTTTTGTTTAATTTTGTTTTGTTTATTTTAATTTCATTTCATTTAATTCAATTTAGTTTTTGTTTTGTTTTGTTTTGTTTTATTTTGTTAAATTAAATTGAATTTATTTATACAGTTTTATAGTACAGTTTCATATATATATTTTTTTTATTTTATTTTATTTGACTTTTTTTAAAGCATGCCAGAGTTACAGAGACTATATTTTGTTTGTGTGTGTGTGTGTGTGTGTGTGTGTGTGTGTGTGTGCGTGTGTGTGTGCAGGTCCTGGTCCGCAGGTCGGATGGTTATGGTTTCTGTGGAGGAACTCTGGTTTCAGATCGCTGGGTCATCTCTGCTGCTCACTGCTTCCATGAAACTCCAGACCACGTCACTATAGGTGGGAACACTGTGTGTGTGTGTGTGTGTGTGTGTGTGTGTGTGTGTGTGTGTGTGTGTGTGTGTGTCAGTCCAAGGCTCTCTGTCTTGGAAAAGTTGAAAAACTTTTATTTTCATGGCTGATGTGTAGCATCAGAAATAAATCTTTCTTTCTTTCTTTCTTTCTTACATTTCTCAATCTTTCTCGCTTTCTGTCGCTCTTTTCTCTCTTTTTATTTCCGTTCTCTCATTATTTTTCTTTGTTACTTATTTTTCCTTCCTTCCTTCCCTCCCTCTCTCTAGGTGACTATGATAAGCGTCGTCCAGATCCTGGTGAACAGGTTATAAAGGTTCAGAAGGTCGTAGTTCATCCTCATTTCCACTCCTTCACCTTCGACAGCGACGTCGCTCTGCTGCTCCTCGCCCAGCCGGTCGTCTTCGGACCCGCCGCCATCCCCGCCTGCCTGCCGGACGCTCACCTCGCCCAGTACCTGCTGAGGGTAAATACAGGAGGGGCTACGGGAATTACTCACCACATGTTCCTCCGTCTGTCTGTCCTGCTCCTCTCTCTCTCTCTCTCTCTAACAGTGATCCAACCTATATCCAGGTCATAAATCTTCTCCTCTGTCTGTTCTAAACAGCCGGAGTCTGGTCGCTCTTTCCTGCCGCACAGGAAGTGATGCGTTTTACGTTTCCGGTTTGTTTGGAATAAACAGAAGAAGAAGAACTGGGTAGTTAGCATGAGCAGTGATAGCCACCATGGCTGAACAGACAGAGAGAAGAGAAACTCAAACTGCATCAACAGAAAATCCAAGCTCCGCCCACACTGTTTGATTGACAGGTGACACCACAGTGAGGCTGAGCACCTTGTGCTGTGGCATTGCAAAAGCAAAATGTTTACAAAACACACGCAGAGTGGAGCAACGCATCAATCGTGGATTATAGCTTTAAATAGCAAGTCGATTCTGTCAAACCCTCTGGTCTGGTCTGTCAGTGTGGAGGTTTCTTCATATCAGCAATCTAAAAGCATGTTGATATTGAAATATGTTGTAGGAGGCATCAACACATCTTGTTTGGTTTCATTTCACAAAAATCCATCCAGTATTATTTACATGAACGACAAAATTAGTTACTGAACTACATTACCCAGCATGCTTTTAGCTATCTGAAAGTTCCATCTCCCACAAAGGGAACTAGCTGTGGTAGCTAGCTAGCTAGCTGCAGCTTCACAGCTCCAGAGCTTCAGCTGCTTCATGTTGGAGTTCTGCATCGAGACAAAGTCTGTTCTGGAAGTTTCTACACCTAAAATAACAGAAAAGTCCAAATCGTCTAAAATCTCATGCTACGTAGCAGAGTTGTGGACTCGAGTCACATGACTTGAACTCGAGTCAGACTCGAGTCACAAATTTGATGACTTTAGACTCGACTTGACAAAATCCAAAAAGACTTGCAACTAGGGCTGCAGCTATCGATTATTTTAGTAATCGAGTATTCTACCGATTATTCCATCGATTAATCGAGTAATCGGATAAGAAATACTTTTGCTTTATTAAAGAGCAATAGTAAATATACAAAAGAGAAAAGCTGTCCGCACGAAGCTGTCCATACGACACTGATTTACTGAAAACGAGGTGAAATAATAATTATTATTGATATTTATTACTAGGCCTAAATATCATACAAGTTCATAAGACTGGCTAATGTACATTTATTTACTATGTTGAAGGGTTGCCCTACACCTGCTGACCCTACTCACTGCAATCAAACTAAACTGAATATACCTGCTGTATTGGACTGGTGCATTTTAGGCTCCAATTGCTACTTACACCACCTGATATTTTGCTTTCTGGGGTATTTTATGCATCACTGTGAGGGGAGTAGGTGTGTGTGTGTGTGTGTGTGTGTGCGTGTGTGTGTATGTGTGTGACTATCATAATAATAACATGAATGAAGCTCAGGCTTTCACAAATTGACTGCAGCATTTTATTTTCTGTGGTTATTTTCTTGAGCAAAACTTAGCTAACTTAGGGACATCATAACTAGCCACCATATTGATTTACGTTCTTAACTAGCCATTACATATAGCCATAATTCACGTGCATTCTTTACTAGCCTTCATCTCATCCCGTTTTAATATTAAGTGCTGACTCCGCCCACCCAGCCAGTTTCGGCGTACGCCGGTAGCAATTACAAGTGGACCCTATCCTACAGTCCCTGCTCTCAGCGGAGGGAGGGAGCTACACTGTGTGTGGGAAGCGCTGTGACCGTCAGACCTCTCTGGATTAGACAAGCAAGTAGAGAAAACCGGCATCAGCCGAACCAATTTATTGCCAAATGCTTTGGGATTCAACACATTAACATTGCTTCCCATGGTCAGAAAAAGTCGGCAGATTTGTCGCTAGTCGCTTTTGAGAAATAAAGTCGCCAGGGGGTCAAAGTCGCCAAGTTGGCAACACTGGATCCGAAACTTTGGACACTTTCTGTCGTTTTCTCTGGCCTGTCTCTTCTCTTCGCCCCTCGCTATTTTCTCTCTCTTTCTCCAGCGCGTTGTGCAACAGTAATAATCATCCGTGCGAATCACTGAGTGTGTATATGGTTATATGGATTAAACGAAGCTTCGATGCAAAGAATTTGCATCGATGATTTTTAGTAATCGAGTTTCTCGAGAAATCGTTTCAGCCCTACTTGCAACTCGACTTGGACTTTAACACCAATGACTCGTGACTTCACTTGGACTTGAGCCTTTTGACTTGAAAAGACTTGATACCTTCCCCCAAACCCAAAGATTAAAAAGTATGTTATTTAAAAAGTGTGCCACGAATCAATTCATTTCCTGAATCAACTAACGTTAACGCTGTTCATTCCCAGCAAGTCGACACTTCATTTCCCAGATCCACTTTGTTTGAACCAATCTGACAGCATCCAATCAAGTTGCAGGAGAGAACCATGAAGAAGTAACGTTACGTTACTGAGCGCCAGAAAAAATTATACCAAAGATAATTTCGTTCGCGTACAAAAACTACGCGCTGGTCAACCAAAAACTAATTGCAGTATGCAAAACATGCGGGTCGAAAATTACAGACGGAGATGCAACAACTTCCAACTTCGTTCGACATTTGAAGCTGCACAAAGAACGGTAAGTCGAGGCTAATATATTAACGTAATTAGCGAGCCAATGCTTAGCCAACGTTACAGCTACCCCCCTCCCCCACACACACACACACGTATGACTTGGTCCCACCTCTGCTGCGTAGAGACAGAGGAGAATCTCAACTCCATTTGTTGCTTTGTTTAGCAGCAGAAGACAGAAGACAGAATACTTTGTGGTCGATGGAACATCCTGTTAGCCACTTAGCTGCTGGTCAACAGGAAGACTTCAGCCTGCACTTCTGCTTCAGCTCACTATAAAACACAAGCAACAAAGATGATGTGTGGTGTGTGTGTCCAGGAGGACAACAGGGGCATGGTGACGGGCTGGGGGGCCACGCAGTACCTGGGTCGCTCCTCTCGGTTCCTCAGGAAGGTGGCGCTCCCGGTGGTCAGCCAGCACAACTGCATGCTCTCCACAGAACAGGTGATTCAGTTTTAATCAATTATTAAAAACGCAACCAGCAGATGGTGCAAGTTGTCACTTTCCCTCTTCACAGAAAAGAAAACAGATTTATTATGTCCATGATCTCACATATAAGCCAGAACTGTAAACCCTCTTTTCTCCACCGGCCGCTGATTCTGAGAGTCACCTACATGTAATCAATATAATGTATTTGTGCGTTCTGGACCAGGTGATCACTGACAACATGTTCTGTGCCGGCTACCTGGATGCCGATATCGACGCCTGCAGCGGGGACAGCGGGGGGCCGTTCGTCGTGAACTACAGAGGAACCTGGTTTCTCACCGGCGTGGTGAGCTGGGGGGAGAAATGTGCCGCGAAGGGGAAATACGGCGTCTACACCCGGCTGGGGAACTTCCTGGGCTGGATCCGAGACACCGTGGAGAAACAGGAAGCGAACGGCACCGAGAGCTGAGCGCCGCAGCGGCTCCGTCCTGACCTCCGGCAGCCTGTTACCCTGAACCTCAGATGTGGGCTAGTTTCAACGGAAATTCTCAAGTCTGTATCTTAAATTTAACAGTTGCACCAACTGAAATAATTGAAATGTAGACGTACGTTACAGCTGAACTGACACGACCCGTGCTACATGTGAAGTCTTCTGTACAGCAGCATCACTTTGATAGATGCTAACAAATACAGAGCGGCTTTCATCGGCAAAAACTGAAGAAAATAAATGATGTTTCTCCACTATTAGTGATAGAGCGAACTGCCTTAGACCGAACTACAAGCTTTTCCCCTGTTGAAATGAACTGAGGCACCACTAGATGTCGCTGTTGCTGTCTGTATTAGATCTAGCTGTAGAGTTATATATGTGGTTGTAGTGAGTCTGGGAGACAAATATACTTTGTAACGTAGCTGTTTGTTGACGTTTGGTGATGTACATTTATTATCATACTTTTTTCTCGCTATCGTGTAAGTTAATCTTATCTTAGCAACCAGCTAACCAGTTAATTACGGCATGAGAAATTCATTTTGGCTAACTAGTTTCAGCATAATGTTTGATGTCAACTCTACAATCTGGATGAGTTAAGAGACACATCCACACCCTCATGCCAAGTCCAGAACAACATACTGTATATTATTGATTATTATATTATTGATTATTGTATCACTTTTCAACGTTTTGTGTTGAAATGTGTTCCTCTCTGCTCAGACATTTGGACCACAAAGAGGAAAAAATTAACATTTCATTTACACAATTCTTATGCAAATGAGTGGGGATTTGGGTCAATTCAAGTTTAAGAAGCAGGTTTCTTTCCAAAAGTCAAACTCCCATGATGAGATTCTCACTAAATAAATGAACTCTCATCATTTATCATTTATAGATGGATTGTGGTTTCAGGTTCCATTTTGAATTGCTTGAATTTAAAACATGAAGGAAGTCAACAAAAGGTAATAAACAAAGAAGTAATATAATAAAATAAAATAATGGTGGACGCAGAAAATCTGTCTCCAAAGTGTGTTTATTTCATGTTTCACATAGTTCATGGTGTCATCTGTACAATATTCATTACAAGTGCCAGGTGTAAAATAATACAGTAGTGAAATATAAACTGCTACCGTCATAAAAAAGTGACATAAATGAGGTATATGTTAAGGTCAAAGGTGAACTGTGCTCTTCCTGTGAGGATACTTGTCAGTGGATCGATAAAACAATAACATTCAGGAGTGTGTGGAGCCTGGCAGGTGAAGCAGGAATATTTTTAATGTGTGGCCATGATGCAGAAAACGTTTGCACAAATTACTAAAGCGTGGGCACAGTTTAAAAAAAACATAAAAACTTTATTTTTCTGATGGTAGAGATGGAGTTTGAGAGATTACAATTAATTAAATTGTATTTTTACCTTGGACTGAAATATCACAAAACACTAGAGTCATACGCTTTACTCAGTAATGGCCATGCATTAAAAAAACAAAAAAAAGTCACCTGCGGAGTGTGGGAGAGTGTAATCTGTTTCCATCAGAGCGCTGGCCTCGTTTTCTGTTTATTTTCAATGGAAAGGGGGCGCTGTTGCATCTTTCTATCTATCAACCAATCAATCAATCTGTCAGAAAGTAGGTGTGGCATGTTCCCAACAACGCTGACAGCTTTGTCTGGATTTTAGAAGATAAAAATACTTTAACTCTTAGTAAAAGAGCATTGTGCTGCCAAAGGGTTTTCAGTGGTTCCCTAGCAACAGTCTGCCTGTCTTTGTTGCTAAGCATCCCGTTTCTTTCTCCCATCTTTCTATCCACTGTGTACTGATCAAGCTAAATCCCATGGAAGTGGGAGTGTAACAAAGGATTCTGGGATAGAAAATGGAGTGTATTGTTGTGTGTTACAATGATTTTCAATCTGTTTCCCGGCCTACTAATATTTTTAAATTAATTTTCCGGTAACACTTTATTTGGATAGTCCAATGTTGAAACTCAACTTCCTATCAAGTGACTCTAATTTGTCAAAAAAAAAAGTCTACTCAGTTTCAAGTGATGCTCAAACGTCTCTACAGATATTCAGTGTCTGGACTGGGTTGATCTTTGGGTTACAGGTACTTTTTCTCACCTGATAGTTGAGTATCAACATTGAACTATCCAAATAAAAAGTTCCCCATTTTCCGTTTGATTCAAACTCCTTCAGGTGTTTGTTTGGGATCTGATGACGCTCCAGTCTCCAGGAAGCTTGCATTTTCCACCCTTTGTTGAAGGGAGGAAAAAGAAGGGATCACGGGAGAATAAAAGCTCCCTTGTTTAACAGAAGTTGGAATCGAATTCCACTTTGTTTGTCAGCCATTTTTCATCCGGACATTTTGGGGGTTCGAGGGAAGACGACATGAAGAGGGAAGCGGTTTACCGTCTCTGTCTCACCACCAGGGGGCGGTGTCCAGCTGGGTCTGTATCCACTCCACATAGTTAGCCACTCTGGTGTAGACGCCGTACACCCTCTGGCTCCCACACTCCTCCGGCCCGCCCCAGGACACCAACCCGAACACCGCCCACCGCCGGCTGTCCCCGTCCTCCATCACAAACGCGCCCCCGCTGTCGCCCAGGCAGGTGTCCCGCCCCCCCTCGTAGAAGCCGGCGCAGAACATGTTGTCGGTGATGTTGTAGTTGAGGGAGCGCGAGGCGTAGCTGGCCTGGCACTCGTCCTGCGCCACCACCGGCAGCTTGACGTACTGCAGGAGGTCAGAGGTCATGCCGAGGTCAGCGGTCACGGCGGGGTCGGAGGTCAGGGTGGAGGGGTCGTTGGCGGAGGCGGAGGAGGAGGAGGCGGAGGAGGAGGAGGAGGAGGAGGAGGAGGAAACGTTGGGGTTGGAAATCCCCCAACCAGCGACCACACCAAGGGAGTTGGGGAGAGGCGTGGGGGGGCCGTCCTGGGAGGAGAGAGAGGTCTGTGTTATGTATGAGGTTGCTGGTTTGAATCCCAGCCCTCTCACTCTTAAGTGTTTCCATGTTATTGTTGTCAGTAGTGTGAACACTTGTAGAAATAAGGCGATGAAGTGGAAATAGATCAGATCAGCAGGTGGTTTATCTGTCACTACTCTCTGAGTGTCGGTTTGATCCCTGATGGGAGAGAAATGCTGCTGCTAATCAGCTTTGAAGCGCTCACCGGGAACATTTTGGGGAGGGACTCAGCCCCGGTCCTCAGAGGTACCCGGGTCTGTCACACCACCAGGCCCCTCGAAGCTCTTCTCTGAGAGCTTTTCAGTCTTTCCTCTGGGGGACGGCTTTCAAAATTCATCAACTTGCTCAGACTTGAACCCACAACCTCAAAAGGTTTATGTAGCCTTCTATCACTTTGAGCCACTGGGTCAGTCCGCTTCAGAGAGTTTTGTCTCAGAGCTTTTCAGTCTTTACTTGAGATGTTGGCTTTCAAAATTTAGTTATAACCTAATAGACTGGAAACTTGGCCTGAACTTTAAACCCAGAACTTTGCTGGGTCAGGCTGCTGCAGAGCTTTCTGGTCTTTGCTCAGGATGTTGGCTTTCCAAATCAACTGACCACCTGAGAGTGGAAAGTGGATTTAACCCTTGAACCCACAACCTCAAACCTTTGGGGGGCGTCCAGAGCTTTAGGGTCATATTTCTTCTTTTCTGAGAGTTAAGAACACATGAAGAAACAGCTGAATATGAGCATCCAGACTTCATTTTGTTCTGCTAGGCTTTCCAAGCATGAGGAACCGCCTCCTTCTACCCATAATCCCTTACGTTTTGGGGTAGTTTCCTGTAGTTGATTCAGATTAAGTGTTAATTTGATGAAAATCATTGATTGAATTTGAATAGAAATAACATTGATTATTGTGTCCGTGTCTATCCATTTTCACTGTTGTAGGATACAACATTATTATTATTGTTATTATTATGCACAACGGTGAACAGTACTTCCTAGTGGTTTACCATCTGAAAGCTGAGGTGAGCAGTATTTTCTCACAGGACGCTCGTCTTCCCAAACATGACAGAGACACGGCTGACCCACCTTGCTCTGTGGTGGTGGGAGGCAGACGGGGCGGATGACCTTGTTAAGCTCCACCCCCTCCCTCAGCTTCACCAATGCGATGTCGTTGTTATAGTTACGAGGCTGAAACTCCGGGTGGAGAAAAATCTTTTCCACCGACCGGTTGGTGGCCAGTCGCTTGTCTCTGGCATCATGCAGACCCAGGTAGACCTGAAATGGTCGGAGACAGAGTGGGAAATCACCAGCAGCCACCAGGCTGATACCGCTAGATGTTAGTCTGTATCTGGTAAGTCCTGCCAGTCATCATCTGGAGACCTGCAGCCTGTTGCACCAGTTCTCACTAAGTCTGTGTTTAGGCATTAGGCCTATGAAAATTTTAACTGTTGCACCAACTGAAATAATTCCAACGTAATAACTGCAACACCTGACACCTTCCCCCCACCAGCTGTGAAGTCTTCTGTAGAACAGCTGTTGGCATGGAGCTTCAATCTGATGGATGGAAAACTAGCCGGAGGATCCAGAGGAAAAAACACAGAGCGGCTTACAAAACTGAAGAGGAACCAAACTACAGTTTTAGCTAGCTAACAATAAAACAAGACTAGGTCAAAACCTAGTATATGGCTGGACCGGGTTCTGGCCGACCAATGGTGTACCTTCATCACTCAGTCAGTCAGTGAGTGACAGACATTCGCGTTTATAGGAAATTAACGGTTACACCACTAGACGTCACTACTGTTGTCTGTATAGTTACATATAGTTGTGGATGCAAAATGTGGTTGTAGTGGCTATGGGAGACAAACTACAAATCAATCCTAATTCTTCTGTACTAGATAATGTACCTATTTGATGACATTTCTAAGTTATCTATCTTTATCTTCTTTTTCTCATGTTCATGTAAGTTAGCTAATATTGACTTAGGTTACTGTTAATTGGGGCAGGAGAAATTGATTTTGGTTTGCACGTTATTGGCCATAGAAGGTGAAAGCGTCACTGTGACAATGTTTTGGTTAGTTTTCCCTTTACACTCTACTAGTTCAGATGTCCTTTCAGTCTCCATGGCGCGTATAAACAAAGACACAGTTTTAGTGTCGGATTAACTAGTTTCAACATGTTTAGTGTTGACTTTTACACCCTGACATGATTGAACATACATTCTGCTGTTCTATTTTTGAATCTAGCTGGATGATAAAGTAGTAAATGAAAGTGGCTGCTGAGTTAAGCCCATTTTGACAAGCAACCAAACCATGGTAGCTGTCGATGGTGGAGAGTGTTCCTCATTCATTTTCCTTTCCAGATTTTCACAGCCAGTTTTGGGAATCTAACCAGTGACCTGGCACTAGGCTACAACTGTAAAAGAAAATGTAACAGGATCCCTGTAATCTTATTAGATGTGAACCTATTACTGTCCAACCCAAAACAGAATACAATCTTCTACGAAAACAAGTGAAAGCGTTCTAAAAAAAAAAGTGAAACTGTTCTACCACAAAACAAGTGATAACTCATGCAGAGGAATGTCTGCTAAAAACAGCAAGTGAAAGCTTTCTACCGCAGACCTTGACGTGCTCCGGCGCCACGGGGACGACGCTGGTGTCCCTCCGTTGGGACCGCAGGACGTGGGCGGCCGTGAGAACCCAGGATCCAGACAGCAGGGCCCCGGACCCGAACCAGCGGTCCTCAGGAACCCGGGACAGATCCTCCACGCTGAGCAGAACCTGCCAGGGGAACAGGCCGGGCTCGGCGCTACGACCGCCCACGATCCGCTTCACCTGGGCGGGCAGGGCCTGGGAGGGCTGGCCGCAGGCTGGAGGGACACACAGCGGCTCACAAACAGTGTTGGACGGTAAAGTAATGTCATTACTTTTTTCAGTAACAGTAGTGTAAGGGACTGGTAAGGGATTACAATTTCAAATTCAGTAATTAAATTATAGTTACTAATCCCAGTAATGCTCCGTTACTGCGTTACTTAAACCTGAACCCCCTTCAACCTTTTCTTTTCTCTCCTTTGACATTTTTGAAAAACATTTTTTTCCAAATCCGTTTGTTTTTTCCTCATATGTATCTTGAGGACATGCAGCAGGTTTACGTCAGCTATTAAAAAAACAAAACAAAAGATGGAGGGTGAGGGAGAGATGCAGACTTTCTGAATTGATCTCAGTCAAGGATCAAAGAACATTATGGATACTTTACTTTGCTCATCACTATCCCAATGAGAGTGAACAAAGTCTGATTTAATGGGTTTTCATTTCAGGCCTCAAGGTGATAAAAACACAGAAGATAAACTGGTAAGAATGAATAACTTTGTAATGCTAACCTGGAAGACAGCTGGGCAGTTTGGTTCCTAGTTCTGAGTTGGTCCATTCTCCCTTCTCCCCACAGCTGTAGGAACCTATAATACACACACACACACGCGCACACACACACACACACACACACACATTTTATTGCTTGGGTTGCAGAAGTTCAAGAAGTCCTGGCCTTGTATAAATCAAACGATCTTAATGTCTATGTCAGGGAGGGTACAGTTAGAATATGGACACAACAACAACAACAACAACAACAACAACAACAACGGATGATGGAGCTTACTGTTGATCTTGGGGTGCAGTTGGAAGGCGTCATCCTTGCAGGTGTAGTGGACAGTAGCGCCAAACAGGGTGCTGTTGTCATGGCTACCATACACCACATCGCCCATGGCAACCACCCTCGGACTCCCACAATCCACCTCTGTGAGCGAGACAAAAATACTTTTCAGCGACCAATCAGATTTCACGAACAGATAGAGGAGGAAATGGAGGCAGAGCAGAACTGAGATGGACGTGAAAGAGTTAAAGAGTGAAGGATTCAGAAATATGCGGAGAGGAGGAATAAAACTACAGATTTATATCCTCAGACTCCATGAGAACTAACTGGACCCAACTGGACCCAACTGGACTCAGTTAGACTGAACTGGACTGAACTGGACCCTATTGGACTAAGCTAGACCCAACTGGATCCAACTGGACCCAACTGGACTAAGCTAGACTGAACTGAATGCAGTTGGACCCAATTGACCCAAATGGACTCAGACTCAACTGGACCCAACTGGACCACGCTAGACCCAACTGGATCCAGCTGACAGTTAGACCCAGCTGGATACAGCTAGACCCAGCTTGACTAAACCCACCTGGACCTAAATGAACCCAACTGGACCCAATGGGACCGAACTGGACCCAACTAGACCCATTTGGAGCCAGCTAGACCCAACCGGACCCAACCAGACCCAAGTGGACGCAAGTGGGCCCAACTGAACCCAACTCAAGTAGACCCAACTAAACCCAGCTGGACCCAAGTGGACCCAAATTAATCCAACTGGACCCAGCTAGACCCATTTGGACCCAACTGGAACCTTTGGATTCAAGTCAGGTTGGGATAAATCTCTTACTTAATTGATCAGGTTTGGGTCAGGCTCAGGTTCAAGAATCTTGTTGTAAAATATTATTATTATGATCAATTTCATTTTTTACAGAGTCTCAGAGTTCCTGCTCAGCCTCGGTTCGGTCCGCACCAGAGCCATACATCCACAGAGTTTGTCCACCATGTTGACGACTCTCACTGTGTTTGAGTTGCATTCAGGATAATTGTGTATTCAGTTAACATAACAAATAATATACAATATACAAATATACAAATATAACTCGTTTTGTCTCCATGTTGCAGGCTCTTCCCCAGAATAAGACGTTTTGGTAACACTTTACGATGGCCTTATTCCAGTATATTAATATATGTACTTCCAACAGTGCAACACACCATTTGCACTGTTGTAAGTACATTATGTATTAGGGAGATTTTATGCCATGGGACAGGGGAGCCAAACTCTGCCTATCTATGGCTCTGGTCAGTGGCATTATGAGCCTGACAACTCCAGTTGGGATGAAATAGCTTGGTTAGACTGTGACAAACTACAAAATGCTCGCATGTTAATGTACAACTGGACTCAAATGACATTATGATGCATGATGCATGTTTGATGTGCTCAGATGAACTGGATAGAGATTGATGATTTATAATCTGTGTACTGATGAAACTACATGGTATCTATGTGAAAATATGAACTCTGTAAAAGTCGTATTTAAGTCCTACCTCTCCAAATGTTCATGATCCTAAAGTTCAGTCTCTGGAGGCAGCAGGACATCAAAATAACAGTATTCTCTGTTTTTGTTTTGATATAATGATTAAGGCTTGATCACAGATGTGTTTATCAGTATTAAAGTTGCTCTGTACATCATTTTTAACCACCAATCTGTCATTATCAAATAGACAGTGCTCCCTTGATCTAATGACTGGAAAATGTATTACTTTATAGGAGCACCGTGTTTCATTTTATTCATCAGTATATCCTTATCAAATGAATGTTGTTCCCTTGATATAATGACAGTAGTGAGAGCCTGGTGGAGACGACTGGTCTCCTCTATCTCACACCAGTAGTATTGTTAGTTCTAATGTTTCTCCACATTAAGACTACATTTCCCATAAGCCCCGTTGCTTCCTGCCCCCCCTCCCCCCGAAGAGGATCAACATGTTGGAAGTGACTGGAAGTGATTCAGACTGAATGGCCATTTCGTTCCAACTCCATTATTCAGTCTGAGATTTCCTCCTTGTTAGCCGTTCTCTGTGTGGGGGGGTTGATTTTCCCCGAACCGATCACTAGTGACTGACGTATCTGAACCGATCACTAGTGACTGACGTATCTGAACCGATCGCTAGTGACCGACGTATCTGAACCGATCACTAATGACCGACGTATCTGAACCGATCACTAGTGACTGATGTATCCGGTCGCTCTGACGTTATGACGTCATCTTTGCCAAGACAATCTGTTGGTTAAGGAGATGATTTCAACAAATATTATTCTGCCGAAACGCCAATGAAAAACCGTTGCACGAACGGTTCAAACTTTAGTCCCGCCCACAAAGGCGCTGATTGGCTCGATCGTTTCTCCGAGCAAGAAATCAGTGTTGGCTAGAGCAACACCGGACTCTCTGAATCGCTTGTCAAAATCTGAAGAGTTGGCGGGACGAGATTCAGGAGTCTGGAACCAGTCTGGAAGAACAGAACCTCTTCCCTCCAGATCCACCAGGTGGAGAAACTATGGAGAATGCAGAGTTGAAGCTGTTTGTCTCAAAATTAATGTGGGAATGATTTATTGATGGTAAAATGATGCGTGTAGCACCTTTAAAATGTGATTATTGAGGTACAACTTGGTTCACAGAGACACAAAAATGCAGATTCTTTTTTATTATTTATTGTTTTTATTGGAAAATTATTCAACTTTAGAGCAAAGTACTAAAAATAGTCTACCAAACATAAACTACCAAAGTGAAAAACTGTTTATTCCTATAGTATCTCTACCACTGAAAAGATTTCTGCTAAACAGTACTGTCAGTACTGGCAGCAGCCACTGGACTGGCCTTGTGTCAATCACTCTAATCTAGTATCTGATTGGTTAGAGTGCTGGGCAGAGATCGCCGGCTCCTCCCCGTATCTGTTTCTGGAGGGGCGAGAGAAAGAGAGAGAGAGAGAGAGAGAGAGAAAGAGAGAGAGAGAGAGAGCATGGAAGGCTTTACTGGTAGCTATGCCAACTCTTGTGGTAAGCAGGGAGTTAGAAATCTTATCTGTTTTCTTTTGTTTTGTTTCTATGTGTGTGTTCACTACATTGAAGAAAACCTTCAGTCAGTGCACGTGTTGTGTAAACACAATAATACACTTAATTAATACTTGGCTGAACCTCGTACCAAGACACAGCATCCATATCTCCCATACTTCCAGCGAAACACATTTACATTTTACATTTTTGTCATTTAGCTGACTAAAGCAACCCTACTGCAAAGCAATTTATAATCAGTGCTACAGTAAAATAAGCTTCAATTCCTGGGTCACAAACATTACAAGCAACCAAAAATTATGAGATCAAAGGTCAAAGGGGCTCTTGTAATACTCCTGCGACCATAGAAGAGAAATGTAAGAACGAAATGCTAGGAAAAGAAATAGAATAAGAGCTAGGAGAGATAGAAATGTGTTTTTCCATCTCATTGCTGCTCCAGTGATGGAGGAGAACAGGAAGAGTTTGACTGGGATCTTACTTTGACACTGAGGAAGACTGCTGCTCCACGACCCATCGCTCTGACAGGCTACCTGGTAGTGGTCTAAATACTCACCATCCTGGTGGAGACAGAGACACCGACAGAGGAGAGAGAGAAGAGAGAGAGAGGGACAAGAAATAGAAAGAGAGGGAGAAAGGACAGAGACAGGAACAGAGAGACACAGAAAGAGAGAGAAAGCAAGAAAGAGCAAAAAGCTGTAAGTGTGTGTCTCCTCTAACTTTCCATAAAACTGTCAGAAACAGTCACAACGATATCAATAACATATAGACAACACATTTCCAAAGCACAATATAATACCTTAAGTTCACCTCTAAAATCTAGAGGACGCAGTCTGTAAAACAACCTCAGCCGAGGACTTCAG
>NC_136002.1:33532985-33575485 GCF_048128805.1 Centroberyx gerrardi
TGTGGGATATAATGTTATGTGAACTGTATTTCGGAGCGGTGGAATTCCATCGGTCTAATCCAGATTACAGTCTGCTGTTCCTGCCCACAAGGCACAGCCTCAACAAAGCACAGTATAACTAAATAACACGCCTGGGCTTTCAGTCATACATGAAGGGCTTCATTCCAACACGCTCTAATGTAGATCCATTTTGCTGCCTGGAGCTCATTATTTGAAAAACGTACATGATTCTGTTCTGAATTATTTTCTAAGCAGCTGTCACATGACTCCTCACTTCAACACAACACAGAAGCTTCACTTCATGCCAGCAGTCAGTATGGCAGAGGGTTTATTATTTCAGAACAAAACACTTCGTATGTATTGTCGAAAGTATAGGTACTGTATATAATGAATAATATATCACACTTTATATATATCATGTACATATCATATCATATATGATATATAGCCTATATATATGGTGTATACAGTATATACTCCCTGGTTATATTACAAGAGTTGGCATGGCAACAAGTCCGACACAGCTAACATGCTTATGGACACGTTGAAAATAACTGTTGTTTAGCAGCTCGTTTAAATTCACTTGAACTTTCATCAACCCCATTTACTGTTACTTTCTCATACTCAGGTGTGTGTGTGTGTGTGTGTGTGTGTGTGTGTGTGGGGGGGGGGGTTATGGTGATAAAATATTTTCTCTCACAGCAATGAAACAGCGGGGGCCCAGTTATTAGTGAGACAGACCCGTAACAGAAACGTCACAGGTTTGATCCCCACAACAGCCATGTGTGTTGTTGAAGTGTTTTGTATTTCTGGATAAAACTGTGAGCTAAATGCCTAAAATGTAAAAAAAAAATGTAAAAAAAATGAAGAAGGCTCATTTGGTTGTAAAACTCAAACAGACATTCTGTGAGTCTCCTGATATCTAATTCATCAAAACCACTGTAGTCCTTATTATTATGACTACATACATAACACATGGATATACATCCATCCAGATTTCATTATTCATTATTAAAAAAAGTAGAATAGTTTGGGTGGATCTCTATTACATATCTGTATATAAATAAGTATATGAGTTGTTTTAGTGTGTAATTTCCCTTTAACATCTCTGGAAAACAGATTTGGATTTAAATGGATTTACAACCAGCAAACACCAGCGCTGGACTACTGGGTCACACACACACACACACACACACACACACACACACACACACACACACGCACCTCGGCAGGTCCGGTTGTCAGAGTGCAGCAGGTAACCATAGCGACAGGAACAGTAGTAACCGCCGATGTAGTTGTGACAGAAATGATCGCAGAGTAGATCCTCATCGCTCCTATCTCTGCACTCGTCTACATCTGGAGAGATGGAGGGATGGAGGGAGGGAAGGGGGGGTGAGAGAGAGAGAGAGAGAGAGAAAGAAGCAGGTGAGAGAAAGAAAGGGTAGAGAGGAAGAGAGAATAAGGGAGAGACAAATGGGAAAGAGAGGGAGAGAAAAAGGGATGAGGCGAGGGATGAAAGAGAAACAGAGATAAAAAGATAGAGGGAAATAAAAGGGAGAGATAGGAAGGGATGGAGAGAGAAGGGAAAAGATGAGGGAGAGCAAGAGGGATAGAGAGGTGGAGAGAGGGAGGGATGGATGGAGAAGGAGAGAGGGAGAGAGAAATGTGAATAGTGAGAGGAAGCGAGAGACATGGGGGATAAATGGGGATGAGAGAGGAAGAAAAAGACAGAAAGGAGAACAGAGAGAGGGAAAAATAAGCGAGGAAGAAAGGGATGAAATGGAGGGAGAGATGGAGGAAGGAGAGATGTATAGCAGAACATAAAAAAGTTGATATAACAACAAAACTGGACCAATCTATCTATCTATCTATCTATCTATCTATCTCTCTATCTGACTTTTTTTCCCTTTTTTACAATAAATATCACAGAATATATTCAAGCATCACAGTCCCTTACACACAATACACTTTCTCTAGTATCAAACTGGAAATTGAAGAAAAATATATTCATCCGAAATATTCCTTTCCGCTCTCTAGACTAGAGCTTCCCTACAAAATGGTTTGAATCTAAATAGAAAATGCAGTTGGGTGTGCATTTCCATTTCCAGAAACACACACACACACCAACAACAAGTACAAAGCACGCAACACAACAACAAAACAGGAAGATCAATCCAATATTATCGGCCATAACTGGTTCCATTTTCCGACGCCGTCCCTTTCTTTTTCCTTCTTCAAATACACCGAGTCAGAAACCAGTCAGATACAGCGAGTGAGGAGAAAACAAAAACCCACAACACAACAACAACAAACGGGCTTCAGATCCACAATAACACCAACTGTTGCTGGACGTTGAAGAAAATGAATGGTCAACAGATTACGGACATATATAACTAGAGATGTTATATGATCGTATAGTCTTATGGTCATCATATGGTCTTTCGTTGTTGTTGTTTTGTGCAATCTGACATCTGGCATGTATTTATCCGAGTCGGCGCCTGTATAAACTCCTTCTAACTGTTTGAAGTGTAAACGACAGCGTCCTCACCCACGGCGCTGTAGTGAGCCATGAAGCCGGAGTATCGCTCCTCGTTGGAGAAGTCGGAGGAGAAAAGGAGGCTGAGGGAGTTCCTGGGGGAGGAGATGAGCTGCTGGCCGGGCACCTCCTCGGTGTCCGTCTCCTCCCTGCCGCAGAACAACGCCAGCACCTCCCCCTCCGCCTCCACCTGGGAAACACAACGAAACAAGATCATATGTTATCGACCATCAGAGCCGCTCCATTCAACAAGTCACCGTAAACAAGACTGGCAGCCTCTCTCAGCCTCTCCTCTGCATCCTCCATAGTTTCTCCACCTGGTGGATCTGGAGGGAAATCTGCTGGATCTTTACGGCACAAAACAGGAAGAGGTTCTTCTTCTGTTCTTCCAGAGCAAACGGAGCTAAAGCTGAAAGAGTTTCTGGCAGCAGATGGTGGAAGGAGGGAAAGGAAGATGGAGAAATCACTTCCAACATGTTGATCCTCTTCAGGGAGGGGGAGGGGGGGCAGGAAGCAACGGGGCTGATGGGAAATGTAGTCTTAATGTGAAGAAACACTAGAACTAACAATACTACTGCTGTGAGATGGAGGAGAACAATCGACAGTCATTAGACCAAGGCAGCAACATTCATTTGATAAGGATATACTGATGAATAAAATGAAACACAGTGCTCTATAAAGTAATACATTTTCCTATAAATAAATGTCTGCTTTGCTCCTCTCTGTCTGCTTGCTCGAACCCAACAGTGATCCAATTTATATCCAGTTCATAAATCTTCTCCTCTGTCTGTTCTAAACAGGGATCTTTCCTGGGAAAAATCCTCTGCCGCACAGGAAGTGATGCGTTTTACGTTTCCGGTTTGTTTGGAATCAACAGTAGAAGAAGAACTGTGTAGTTAGCATGAGCAGCGAGAGCCGCCATGACAGAGAGAAGAGCTACAGGAAGCACCCAGCCGCCAGGCCTGGGTGCTTCAAGCAGCTCAGGACAGTCGGAGGAACTTTCTAAGTTTTTTTTCCCTGTATGCCACTCACACTACAACCCATTACTGCTGCCTTCGTTCATCACTTTTTCTGTTTTTGGCCCCTTACCTGAGATCGGTTTCCCTCGGGTGTCCCTCCCACAACCTCTACCAGGTTTCACATGCAGGTGAGACACCCTGTTAAATCTCTACCTATTTCAAAAGGGGCGGAGAAAGCAAAGGAAACGGACGACCAATCAGAATCGAGCAAAGAAGCTTTTCCCGTAGCCCGTTGGCAGACAAGCTAACACATCTAACATCTAAACAGCTTCTGTAAAGCTTCATCTCTGTAATGTGATGTCAGCACAAACTGAGGCAGACCGACAAACAGCTGACTCTTCTTCTCCTGACAGGAAGTTTAACACAGCGGCACAAGACAAAAATGGCGCTAGCGGCGACGTCGTCTCTCTGTGACCAGTGTCGCTGATTGACATCCTGTGTAGCCAATGAAAATACGAGTGCAGGAGCCTCACGCTCAACCAGGAAATACTGACTGTGAGGAAAAGGGGGGAAGCGATTTCCCAGAGAGAGATTTGGGGAAAATGTCGGATTTGGGTCTGACCTCACGAGACTCCCAGGGTCACCAAGACACCAAGACCCTCAAACATGATAAGGTTGTGATTCAAGGAGGGGTCTATCAGTGTGTGTGTGTGTGTGTGTGTGTGTGTGTGTGTGTGTGTGTGAGTGTGTTTAACATTCACTGCAGGCCCCAGTCTTATCTGACATTCTGGACAGTTTGCTTCGAGAATGTCAATGAACGGCCGGTTACACACACACACACACACACACACACACACACACACAGTATTGAGAGGTGTAGCAGCAGAGTTTAATTGACCAGTCACAGTTCTAATTATTCTTATTTATCATTTATCAACTTCTCATTTATTTTTCTAATATTCCTGTGCTGGATTATCGTTTCTTTATTCTTGAAAAACAATTTGGGCAAAACAAATTCTCTTGCCCTGCTGATTTGAATTTGAATTTGACTGAGAGAAAAAGAAACATAAGTGAGAGACAGACAGAAAGAGAGAGAGAGAGAGAGACAGAGAGAGAGAGAGAGAGAAGAAGAGGCGATGAGAGGAGTGAAGTGGGGGTTTCATTCTGTCATCAGCTGTCTTGACAGGCTTATGGTGAGAACAACACTATTGTCTGTGTGTGTGTGTGTGTGTGTGTGTGTGTGTGTGTGTGTGTGTGTGCGCGTGTGTGTGTGTGTGTGTGTGTGTGTGTGTCACACCATATCATCTCATTAGAGCCGGTCGCCCTCCAGCAGCTTCACGAGACCTCCGGCTGCTGTTTGTTCAGTAAAACTCTCTTGAATGTGTTTCAATAAAAATGTTTTCCTTTTGTTAAGCACTTTGTACACTTTTAAATAAATACAGATCTGGTTTAGTAGTGGCAGTAGTATTTATTTAGACCTGTCAATCAAACAGTGTGAGCGGAGCTTGGGTGTTCAGCCCAGTTCTTCTTCTGTTGATTCCAAACAAACCAAACAATCCAAATTTATTTAGATGACATTGTAGTGGATTATTAATCTCTGCAGGACACAACCAACATGGCCGCCGTCTGGTTAAAACCGTTTACCCTTCGGTTCTTAGGATGTTTCTACAGAAAAAGGAGCGTTCCTCCGTGGTTCTTTGGTTAGCTGCTGGTTTGGAACAGTTCCTGCTTTCTTAAAGGTTCTTTACAGCACCATGAAGGGTTCTGCTGCTGCACAAGCCTAAGAACCCTATTTGTTAAAAGGGAAGGAATTAGTAGAAACAGCCTTATTTTCAGATTGACCAGTGTGTAATTTTGAAATGTTAATGTGGGTTTTGGATGGAGAGAACCAAGCAAACCTTCAGCAATGAAAAACAGAGAAATTGTTTTCAAAAACAGCGATGTGTCATTTGATGAAGGCTTTTATCCAAAGATGTCTACACTGAGCACACACACACACACACACACACAGCATTGGATTGTGGGAAGGCAGTCATCTTGCCCTCTTTTGTGTCTTGCAGCTGCTGTCGGCCTGTTGGTGGGGACTTGTTGCCAGGGGCCTGTTACTGTGGTGCGTTGCCGTGGTGCCCTATGGGGTCATTTGAATATGAATGAGGCCCAGTGTGTGTACATGTGTGTGTGTGAGTGAGTGTGTGTGTGTGTGTGTGTGTGTGTGTGTGTGTGTGTGTATGTGATGAATGTTTAGTCTTTCAGCTCCAGTAGAATCACTTGACTGTGGATCTATGGTAGTGATTTAGTGGTGATGATATTGGTGAAGCATCACCAGAGCCATACCAATCATCACCTATCAGTTTGGTCAGTCTAGTCTCCAGTGTCAGCCATGTTGGCTCCATAGTGCTGCTCCATGGCCGTTGCTATAGCAACTGGTGATTACCATGGTGATGTTATGGCGGACATTGTTCCAGATTTACAGCAACACTTGTTAGTTCTAGAGAAGACCAGAGTCCAACCTGGTCTAACTCTGTCTATATATGGCTCTGCCCACTGCCCTGCTCGCATCATGGTTTCCATGACAACCTGTATCTGATGTACCCATACTGGACCTACTATGGTTATAGTTCAGTATCAGTACTGTTTGGTTTTGCATTGAAATACTGAGCAGGTTTGTTTGTGTTGGAGATGAACGTTCAGATGTGTTAAAGTCCCAATGAAACGGCGTCTGAGAGCAGCGTGCGTCTTTAAAGCGACGTACTTCCTGTTGAAACAGGATGTGAGTGTAAACCAATGGGAGATCAGTTAGGGAGAGAAAGGCAGTTTTATGTGATGGGAGGGGCGGAGGGGCGGGACTGTTCAAAACTCTGTGATGTTTTATTGGTTGGAGTTTTTATTTCCGCCTCCTGGTGCAGCGTGATGTCACCATTAAAGATACTCTGTTTTCCAGGAAGAAAAGACAAGAAAATCCCTAACCCTAACCCTTACTTTAAATCTGAGTCTACTTTTCTCAACAAGCAAATCACATTTTGTTCAGTTTCAGCAAAAAGCTTCAGTAAATCTAGAAGGGACATGAGATGCTGGACCGAGTCTTCTGTCTCTGCCAGGAAAATGACTTCAGACATCTTGGTCATCAGAAGACGAGGAGGAGGAAGAGTTTGTTTCCCATAAGGATAGAAGTACAAGAACACACACAGACACAGGCAGAAACATACCCATCATGCCTTGCTGTCTTACCTTGATGTAGTCGTACTCACAGAGGTAGGAGGGCTCCAGGTCGAAGTGGCTGAAGTAGAGTTTGATCTGGAAGCCTTCTGGGACGCTGACGTTCCAGCGCAGCTCCGTCTCTCTGGGGTACGGATCCGGGAAGTTTGGCGACTGCAGGCTCCCGTACATGGCCGACAGAGAGACCGGCTGGCCGTCGACCACAGCCAAGAAGAAGAATAGGAACGGTAAAATCCTGGAAGACAAGGGGGAAGATTCATATCACTATGGTCGTATCTGTATTATCATTTACCAGGACACAGGATTTGCAAGCTCTCTATTATAGTTGTGCCATGTTTCCAGAGTACAAAACTACATCAAATGGGTTGTAAAAAAGAGTAAATAACAATGATAAAAAGACAAGATAAGGCAAATAGTACAATAGGGCATTAGCGGCAGCAAATACACACATCCTGCAAGTTTGTTCAGACAGCTGAACCAGGTTGGGAGAGTGGACTAAAGGTCCTGACACACCAAACCAACATCAAAGAACCAGCGGCGACGAAGGCCGACTGCGTCTGGTCCAAAAAGTTGCACTTGAACACACCGCAAAGACTACAGCCAACGGCCACCTAGCACGTACGTTCTGCGCCTGCGTGAGGGGAAATAACTCTCCGTACCAGCAGGTGGCAGCAGTCAGGGCCAGCTCTGTACGTCATCACAGAAAAACGTCATGCCGACCGAGTGGTGAAAACAGAACTCTGGCGTAAATAAACGAAAATAAACTTGTTATATCAGGTAAGATTTTCTTTAGCGGAAACTGTTCTACCGACTACCGCCACCTGCTGGTACGGAGAGTTATTTCCCCTCACGCAGGCGCAGAACGTACGTGCTAGTTGGCCGTCGGCTGTAGTCTTCGCGGTGCGTTCAAGTGCAACTTTTTGGACCAGACGCAGGCGACGTGAGGCGACGCAACAGTCGGCCTTCGTCGCCGCTGGTTCTTTGATGTCGGTTTGGTGTGTCAGGGCCTTAAAGTCGAGATGAAATGAAAAATGCCTTTTTAACCCTTTTAGATCACATCCCCGGTCATATTGTGCACCTATATATAACAATATATGCCAAAAAAAATACAAAAAATCAATTTCTTTGTATTCTTATATCAAAATTCAATCATGTTTTCTTCCTGTAAAACAAAATATGCCGTGTGCTTACGTAAGCATGCCCATAACCAATTTCAACCAATAATATCATGACATCCACCCATTAGCTAGCTAGCAGCAGCACGGTACTTCGGTGTGTCTTCGGGTGTTATGACACGCCCACTTTTCAACGTTCAAATCAAATTCCTCCCAACGTTATGTCCCGCCTGTCTTTCCTGTTTCACTCGGAAATACGTCACGATACGGAAGTTAGATACTCTCGAAATGCCGTTTCATCTCATCTGGACTTTAAGAGCATCAGGTCTAGGTTCAGTATGTCCTGCTGTTTGCTCCACAGACTCCACACATCGCACGGATCCGCTGCCGCAAGTTCCTGACCTCAGCCGGCTGTCTGCTTACACAGCACACACAGCTTCCTCCAGCCCTGTCTGAGGCAATACTGCATTTATCCACCAGGGGGAGCAAAGCCACCAGTCTGGATCGTGGAAGTGTTACATTATTAGCACTGACATATGAGCAGAGTGTTTAAAGTGGCTACTGTAGAGGAAATGTGTACTTTTATACATTCAGAGTTTAAAAGAAGATGGTACTGTCAGATCTGCCGGTGTCTCTTCTGACTGAGCCACCGCTATTTTCATTAGTTTACACACAAAGTTACTTCTTCATTGGTAGTTGTTCGTTTAGCAGTAATTTGCATTTAGCGTCCCTACCTGAATCGTGTAAAATTCAGCAGACATTGGCGTGGTGTTATAAACTGTGGACTGCACATTTTTCTGCACAAGAATGCGAGAAATGCCTCTTGCGTTTGTTGCATGCGCTGCTTATGTAGCGTATGTAACAGGCCTAAAAAGTGTGTAATAGCAAAAAGCAAGTTTACCCAAAGTGTGTTCTGATATGAGGAGTTTTAGGGCGACATGTTCCTGAGCACGAGTGTGTCTCCTGTACCGCAGGAGACAAGTGGGGTACATTGGTCGCTTGTGCAATAAGACTTGATATATAAAATGTATGCAGTGCTGCTGCCGGATCCAGATGTCAAAACAACAGTGCATGGTGAGTACAGAGGATCAGCCTGCACTCGGGTCAGGGTTCGGGTCAGGGTTCAGGTTTCTACAGGACCATCAGACAGCAGCACTGACCAGCCTCTTCTAACTGTTAGAGGGTTGAGTTTGTGAGTTCAGGTCTGTCACTGTCTCTTCCCATCACAGATGCTCTACGAACCAGTAATCCCTTAAAATGACCTTATATTTTCATTAATTTATATTAATTCACCCCTTAATTCATTCAAAATTAATTAAAGGAGTCATTAATGGAGGAGACCCCATTGAAACCTCCTTAAACACCCCTTAATCTTGACTTCTTACTTTCTAATTTAATGAAAAATTCAGGGAGACAGGAACTTTTCCATTAATTTAACCCTGTAGACCATGAATAAAACGCATGAAAAATCCCTTCATTTCAGCTCATGGATAAACCCGTGATACTAACCTTACTTTTTTAAAGCTGTTATTTTTAATGGATAATAAATATTTATGTAATGAGAAATTACAGGAAGGACTTTTCAGGGATACAACACACAGCTAAAGTCAGCTATGAAATAAAATAATATTCATTCATTCATTCATTCACTACTACTTGTGAAATAATGTGAAATATTTCGGTATCAGTATCAGACCCTGACGAAACATCACCTTCAAATGATGTTTCACTGATTAATCATATAAGAAATAACCAGAATCCCTTTAATATGAAGCAGCCTGCTGTTATTGGGACTTTATGGGTTTAGATTGAAACGGGTGCCAAGTGACATTTTCCTCATTTTTATAGCAGAACAAAAACAAGACTTTAACACTGGAACCTTTCATACTTTTACAGAGAATGAGATTCAGAAAATTGATATTCTATAAAAATCTGTGCAGTGCAGTTACGCCCTTTTTGCACCAAACTCTCTGTGGTTTTCAGTTTCAGTCTTTTGGGTTTTATGATTCAAAATGTGTTGTTGAGGTCAACAAGCGCTTTCCAGGGAGATATAATCGGCAAAAATGTTGCTTACTCTCCTTTTTATACCAAATCCTTGTTTTTATCTCTAATAGTGTTGCTATAGTATTCCCATAATACTCCTATAGTGAATCACAGTGCGTTTATAGTAACTTTATCATACTTTGTGATATTAAACTCCTATGGTATCACTTTAGACAGGCCTATTATTGTATAGTATCTTTCATGTGCGATATGATTACACGGTTCTTAATGGGGGAGACGTTTTTTTCGCCGTTGTTTGCATAATGAACCCTTATCATCGTTATTATTATTATGATAACCACCGTTCATAATTATACAATGTCACCATGCAGCATCAGCAAGCATTCAGTCTAGTCGTTTTCCTGATGGACTAATTGGTGTTTAATTGAAACATATTTATTGAAGGGTTATATCGCATATTTGATATCATCTCCTTTCTTTTTCTATTCGAGTCACTCAGACAGAAAGACGGGATCCTAAACCACAGACAGCCTGTTGTCTATATTTATTTTATTCTTATTGTTATTCTTTGATAAGGTGAACACTTTTAATGACTTTAGACTACTAGTATAAAATCTCGAGTGAGGATCAAACACAACTTGTCTTGATGCATCTCACTGTGTATGACCGCCGGCGGGCTTCTCTTATGAAAAAGCACTATTGTAATCCCGTTTTTAGAGGGATATTATACAAATATAACATATTTATAATATACAACAAACATTATAAGATACGGTCAGTATAAAGTCAGTGTGTCAGTCATTGAGCAGCTACCACGGGCCCACTGTGAGCCTATAGGAATATTATAGAGATATTATAGGAATACTAAAGGGATTTATCGTGTTTTATCTTTGTTAGTGTTGCTGTGAAAAGCGGTTCACTCACCTCATGATGGCAGGAGAAAGTTCAGAAACACAAATCAGCTGAGCCGCTTTTCCAATTCCACATCTACAGCTCTCTCTCTCTCTCTCTCTCTCTCTCTCTCTCTCTCTCTCTCTCTCTCTCTCTCTCTCTCTCTCTCTCTCTCTCGCTCTCTCTCTCTCTCTCGTGTCAAGTCAGAGAAAGAACAAAGAATAAGACATCCGGCCATAACCTTCAAAATAAGACTAAGTTCAATAATACAAAGTTCAAAACAGAAAATACATTATGTATTTATGGACTAATCTGTAGGAAATTAAAAGACAATTGTTGTTTTTTGCAACATTTTTAACAGCATTAATAGTCATGTAGGCCTGTGCATGTTCACTCTATACTTCTTAATGTAATAGTTCCATTTTGAGTATTTTGATATGATTTTGTTATTTCATACACCCGACAGCAAACAAATGAACATTCATTGTTTAAAACACAAGCATGACCATTAGGCTACTCTAATCCGCAGTTTATTTGAATCTAAAAAGTATTTTTTTAACCATGAGAAATAAATACTATGGGAATCTCTGAAGTGAGAATGGAAGGAAACTAAAATAATAAACTGTAGTGGATTAGAAACAGAAACTGAGTAGAAACAGGAACATTAGAAACAGATAGAATCAGCAGGGCTGGACAGGCTCGCTGCTCCCTCTGGTGGTGAGTCTGAAACCTGCAGGGACTCTGAGGAACACATCAGAAAACCAGTTAGATCATCAAACACTCCGTGTTAAGTCCCACACTTTGTCACCAAAATGAAACGGCTGCATCACAACTCTGCTTCAACACAGTAACATATACAGTTCAGTAATATATACAGTTCAGTAATATATACAGTTCAGTAATATATACAGTTCAGTAATACAGTTATATTCAGTGATATACAGCAATATATTCAGCTCCACTGTGTGTCTCTATGGCCAGCAGATGGAGCTGTTTTCTCACAATTCTCAACACCTGAATCCACTGAGCATCATTTTCATCTAGCAGCATTCAGCAGGTCAAGAGAATAGAATAGAATAGAATAGAATAGAATAGAATAGAATAGAATAGAACAGAGCATTAGGTGTCATCAGATGCTGTTGAAAGGCTCCTGCAGTTTGTAGGAGACTGCAGGCTGTTTGAAGTGCAGCGCTCTTTTGATAAAATTCATATCTTTAACTGTCAGTCTGGCTCAAAAAACATGGCTGTGCTGCATTGAAGCCAATGAGAATTTTAGAGATCAATATATGATAGTTTCTTTTTTTGTTTTCTTCACTTTCTGAACTCTACCCTGATGAATGTTTTGATTGATGATGAAGATTTTTTAAGTGTATAAACACACTTAACAAAAACTCACGGACAGCCCAAGTGACATAAAGATAATAAATGACACATAAAAAGGGGACGGGGGGTGAATCTGTAGTTTCTTACGGTTATATTTTCGAGGAAAGTGCTAGAAACTAGACCCACCCGCCATGCTAATATTATGGAAAGATTCATCCAGCTTTCATACAGGCGTTGGTGGTATAGTGGTTAGCATAGCTGCCTTCCAAGCAGTTGACCCGGGTTCGATTCCCGGCCAACGCAATGTTTTCCCAACATTCAGATTTTAAACAGAAATTTTGCACAGAATGTACTTTATGTCGGTAGTCGTGAATGTCTGTCCTGGTTCTCATCTGTAGTATTTCCGTCGTGAAGCAACTATTAAAATGAGGCGAGTATAAAAAGAATAGATAGCCTGCCAAAAGTATCTTTGTAGAAAATCACAGTTTATTAATTATTTTAGTCGGTAACTGCGACTGTGGAGAAGAGTCACTGGTTTGATGCCACACCTATTGTCCAGCATTGATTGCTCGGGTTTCGATACAGAGAAATGACAGACGTTTTGTTTAGGAATCTCTGAACCAAGGTCTAAGACCAGAGTATATTCTTCTTATCACTGATATCACTGGTGATTTTTGAATCTTGTCACTGGTTATTTTTATTTTATGGTTTTTATCAATTGATTATAATATGATTTTTCAAAGATATTACATGTACTTTACACGCTGTTGTGGTCCTTTACTCCCGTGCACATCCAGTGTGCGGCCGTACAGTCACTTACCACCGGGAGGCGCTGCAAACCGGCACTTTAGCGTGAAGAAGCGGCGGCTTTTATTTTGAAGGATGATAACCACAGCCGAACCGGAAGAGATGTCTAACTCCAGAGTAATTCCTGTGGTGTTGTGTTGGTGAAAACACGGCTAAACCAGGCGCGTCGTTGGGGAGGCTGGTGCTGGCTGACTTACAAGGTATTATACAGGACGCTGGTCTTGTTGCTGTGCGCCAGCGAGGCTCAGGAAGCCCCGGACACTTTTCTGTAATTCACCTTTTAACTCGCCGAGATAACTGTTAGCTTGTTGTGCCTGTCATGGCGGCTGGAGGCGGCGCGCCGCCATCGCATGTCGGGGATGTTGAGGAAGATGCTTCGCAGCTACTTTTCCCTAAAGGTATGTGAATTCACTCATTGGTGTAACACCGGTTTGAAAAGTGGATATTAACGGTTTAGAAAAGGCATGGAACATTTTTTTCACGACAGTAACCAAGGCCACGACTTTTGACCGGAGTTAAAGGATCAGGCTGGTGTTTTTTAATGCATTTCTTACCGTCAACAAATCCTATGAAAATAACAAAATCAGCGACGCGTTCGCTCTCCTCCTGTTACTTTCTGACTTCCCACGCTCTGTTTTTAGCCTTATACCTTTAAACACAGCTCACAAAGACATAGTTTACATTTTAAAAATCTCTAACTGTCACCATGAAAAGTCAGGCTGTTGTAGTTATTACCAAATCAAATTCAAACGGGAACAAATTCTTCATTACGCCGGGGACTATTTTCTGTGCTACAGAACTACTTTCCTGAGATGGAAAACGTGTTTACGGTCGGCTTATTAAGTCGTTTGAGGAAAAAGTCGTCCGGCCCGGTGCATCGTGATGATGAAATATGCTGCAGAGCAGCAGCATGGCTCTGTGACGGGTTTTAATAGTTTTTAATACAATGCAGTTCTCTGGCTGCTGGGACATGAGGCTGCACTGGGACCGGCTACATGGACCAGACTTGTTGGCAAAACAAATTCATTGTTGATTTTGTTATTTTCATAGGATTTGTTGACAGTAAGAAATGCATTAAAAACACCAGCCTGATGCTTTAAGTTTCCTGCGTTCAGAAGAATGGCATGTGTTGCCGATTGTTGTTTCACATACTCTCAGCCATTATAAAAGTACTAGATCGATACAGGTCTGAGAAGTTGGTGTAGTGTTGGGTAAGAAGAAGCACTAGGCTATATTTTGTTGTTGTTGTTTTGTCGATGGGAAACAGTCAGAATAACTAGCACAAAGAGGCACAATAGATTTAAATAAGATGGTTACACCTGACTAAAGCAACACTGCTGAGGAAACTCCTCACTGGTGCCAGAAAGCAACTATTGTGTTTATTATTGCCTTGTATCTTGCAATTTACTCAAAATGTGCAAGGTATGAGATGAGTTACATTTCATCTCAGCTCCAACCGCACACCAAATCCACTTCCTCAGTGTAACATGGTAGTGGTTTGGTTTGCCATATACGTTATGTGACTCTCTTATCCGGTGGGGCTGCACAATTAATCGGAGAAGAAAAAATCACAAATCTCAATATGAACTATTAGGTTGCAGTTATGTTATCAGAGTGGTTGGAGTTGGTATTCTGCTGCTGAGCCCACCTTCTAGCCTATAAATTAAATTACAATTTATAAAAAACTTGTAATTGTATTCAAAGACAGCACATATTAAGCTACAACATCTCAGTTTTTTATCAAAAACGTTTCTTGTTGGCTAAAAAAAAATCAAAAATACTGTGTCAGTATACTGTATTGCAATTTATACCTCAATTGAAATATTCAGCAAAATAATCAAAACATGATTAGTTGTCAGTATTATGCAGCCCTGTTATCCAGAGAGACTCCAGTCAGGTCAGGGAAGTGCTGACATTACAAGCAGCCAATAGTAAGGAGGTCAAGGGTCAGAGGTCACGGGTCAGAGGTCACAGCAGCCAGGCAGTAGATGGAACAAATGGAGAAGTGCAGGGGAGGAAAAGGCAGGAAAAGGTTCAGTTCTTCTTCTCGGAGGCTTCGCTAACACGAGCCGCTCTCCCCCGCTGACCGCCGCAGAGTTCGAGAACGCCGAGACGCTGCTGAACTCGGAGGTCCACATGCTGCTGGAGCACCGCAAGCAGCAGAACGAGAGCGCCGAGGACGAGCAGGAGCTGTCCGAGGTCTTCATGAAGACCCTGAACTACACGGCCCGGTTCAGCCGCTTCAAGAACCGAGAGACCATCGCCAGCGTCCGCAGGTCAGGAGCCGGCCGGTCGCGGTCCGGGGTCCCGCTCAGGACACCTGATCCAAAATGGGACTGGGCCATATCAATATCAATATGAAACCAATATCACAATTTTTGTCGATATCAGTATAGCATGATATGGCTCATGTATGCGAAATCACATGTTAAATAATCAAATTAACGTTCATCCCATTGAATTGAATGGTAATGTTAGGTGTGATTTCAAACAAAACCGACATTTTCAAACAATATTCCTTCAGTTGAGAGTTAAGAGCCTTTTGAAAAAGAAGATGCCTGTTGACAAAATGAGAGACAGCATTAAATCAGATGTTGGTAGTTTTTAAAAATGACAGTAGGGAACCTAAGGCGTTCTCTCAGGTGGAAATATCAACCATCTTGGAAATTAACTCTTTATATTATTATATGCTATCAACTGGCATCCTGTTCAGTGATTGCAAGTAAACACCAGGGTTCCCACTGAAATATTATATATTTTAATAACAGGGAATATTAGCTTAGGAGGAAGGGTCTTTTTTCGGTGTTTTTGCTGTTCTGTGTATATCGTGAATGCATGCAGCAGCCGCTGTTCAAGACAAATTTCTTTTGAGGCAATAAACTATGATCTTATCTTGAGATGTGTATTCCAGACAGGGAATATCAGGGGATTTTCCCAGGAATACAGTAGAATGTATGTTTTTCCCAACTGGTTTTCAGCCTGAAAAACAACAAACCAGGAAGGAAGAACAGTTTTAGGTCATGGAAGCACTCTGACTCGGGCCTAGTCCACGCTATTCCGGGTAAATGTGAAAATGGCGTTTCAGAGTTTCCCCCAGGATGGAGTTGTAGCAGCGGAGGTGAAGCACGCGTGCGGAAAATGGATGGATCACATGACAGTGACACGCCTGAGATCACATGACAATCACACGTCAGCGTTTTTTAAAAAGCCCCGTTTTCTTTCTTAAAGATGTGTTTTCAGATTTACCCGGATTAGTGTGGACTAGGCCATAGTTCTGGAAAGTCCTGGGACCCCCGTCCCATGTTGGTCTGACATGTTGTCCCTCTTCTGTCTCCTCCAGTCTCCTCCTGCAGAAGAAGCTCCATAAGTTTGAGTTGGCCAGTTTGGCCAACCTGTGTCCTGAGGCAGCAGAGGAGGCCAAAGCCCTGATCCCCAGGTGGGTCCAGTCCCGGTCCCATAGTTGGACAACAACGCTTTTGGGAAGCTTTTCTCAGTCTACAGATCCTTTTGATTAAGCTGTCTGCATATCTGTGTATATCTATATATGAAGCAATATATAAAGGGTTTCATTCCAAAAATGCTATAAACCTCATGTTCGTTGGTCATATGATTACATCCTCTTAAATGTCACTATTTTCTCAGAGTTAAGGGACCTACGATACCATCTTAAAAGATATTCCAAGCGATTTTCATTTTCCAAAGAGCACTTTATCAGTTTATCAGAGAAGTTGAAGTCAGTTTTTCAGATGTGCTTCTGGAAAGCGAGTCTTGCAGCGTTGTGTCTGTGTTTCCAGTCTGGAGGGCCGGTTTGAGGACGAGGAGCTGCAGCAGATCCTGGACGACATCCAGACCAAGAGAAGCTTCCAGTACTGAGGAGGAAACCTGACGAGTCTTGCTGTCGTATCGCACTGTTTCTTAAACTACGGGTCGGGACCCCAAAACCGGCTCGCTAGCTTGTTCCTGATGGGACGCTGCATGACGAGTACCAGCGTGTTTTAATGAGCCTGGCTGCAGGGCGAGACTACAGTCACTCAGTTTGGGTCCTGGACTGGCCCATGTTGTGTAAAGTGGTTTCTCTTTCATACAACTGGGAACTTTCTATTTTCTGATTACAAAGCCTGAAAGGAGGAAACAGCAGAGAGAGCGATGACATGATCAGAGCCCAAACCTGAAAATTCCCACTGAGCTGTTCATGACATCACTGTCCTCTCTGAAACGTCCAGTTTCCCAGGTGCCCTGAACGCCTCTTTACCACAGGCTCTGTTTATTCATAACAAAACTAAAGTGAGTTGGTTTTCATCGTTGGACAGTTCTAACATTCCCTCTAGTTTTACAATAAACTGCATAATGTTTTTTTAAATGTCTCGTTTCTTCTTTTATCTTTGTGGAGAACATCAGGAGAAACCTGGTGTAGGAAGGTACAGACTGACTGATATGAGTTTCTGTGTAGACTGATGGGAATATTTTTGGATTGAAGCTGTTGATAGCCAATATTTTCTAACAATATTCAGTATTTCATATTTCACTGTTTTTCATGTAAAAAATTCCAAGTATTCAGTGTTTCCCCCAGACTTTTCTTCTTGTCAGGGTGGAAAAGCCTCGTGGGACAATAAAACTCTACTGAAACCCAAAATACTGATGATAATAATAATAAAACATTCATGCATAATTATGTCTCATTAGAATCAGTTCAGGTCAAGATGTTCCCATAGACAACCAGGGTAATATTGATCAAGTCAAGAGCCGTAATCAATCAAACTGCATCCTATCAGACTGAACCAGATCCAGTTTAATAAAGTGACGATATCAGCTCCATATATCGATTAACTGATATATCGGTCCAACCTGAGCCTGTTTTCCACCAGGGAACAAACAGCGGTTCGATGCCGGAGCGTCCCGGAAGCCGGGGGTCACGTGATGTCACAGGTTTGATCCCCACAGGCCACGCCCCCTGACCGAGACACTAAACACCAGCTGGGTTTCATCCAAGTATTCTTATGCCAGTTACGATGTGCTGAATGGAAACTTTCCTCAACCTCACAACCAAGTTTTTACGCTCGCTTGAAGCACAAATATTTTGTCGATAAAGGAATTATGTGACAAATCGAGATAGAAAAACATATTTGTCGAATAACGTCGGCTCGGCACGATCGGCCCGACGAACGGTTCAGTTCAACAGTTAAATAGTGGCTCTGAAATATGTGTAAAATATCTGAACATGAAATATACGTGTTGTTTCTAACATGTATACGTCTACATGGTGGTTGTATGGCCATTAGTCTGCATTAGAATATCGTGTGGAAAAAATACAATAAATGTGATATTTTAAATGATGTATTATGTCAGTCAAGGCAGCAGTTTGTCTCTTCACTGTTTTTAATGTGTTTTGGAAAACAATGGGAGTCTATCAGTTCAAACCTGCAGCTTTAATATTTTACGGTCAGATGTGGAGTAGAGCTTTAACATCATTAAACTGGTAAGATAATGTAGGCCTGTGTAATGTACATTTCTGATGTCTGATTATATTGTATAGTAAGTTCTGTTAATCTCTCGTTATAATCATCTTGTTGTGTCTTCTAGTCCATCACAGTTCCGGTGCATTTCTAGTCCAGCGTCCATCAGACGTTGACGCAGTACGCGGCGGCGTCCTCAGCATCCAGAGCCTCGGGTAGGACTCCGCACGACGTCACCGCCATCCTCACGCTGCTCCTGCCGAGCAGCGTCCTCTCGTACGCCATCAGCTGCCTCCAGAAGCCGGCGTTGGGTCGGATGTACGGTCGCTTCTCCAGAACCCGCTCGTACGCCTGGCGGAGGGTGACGCCTTCGTACCTGCAACCAGGAAGAGACGCGGAATAAAATGAAAACCCTGTGCACGTCTGCCGTGTCAGTAAAGAGTATGGACTCTTTTCCCCTCCGGTAAAATCCCGTCAGGTAAACCTCGTCCCGTCTGGACTGACCTCCCTCAGACTGTCCGGTCCACAGCTAAAGTTTTTTGGACAACAGTCGAGACGTCGAGATCGGACCCAAAGTCTCAACTCTGCTCCTGTGACTTGTTGCTGTTCAGTTTGGGTCCCGTCTCTGATTACAGAGATCTGTTATCCATCAACAGTTACTTGAACTTAAAGAGTAAATCAACACTACATCACATGCTGCACTGCTCTCTATGGGTTGAAACTTTCAAGCATGTTGCCCTTCTGGCCACGCCCCCTCAGTGACAGCTGATGGAAAATACCTGCTGACATCAGGAACTGAACAGACGGTTCATTTCTGACAAATTGCTGACAGTTTACTGTGTCACAGTAACCAAATCCACCTTATCACACTATTCACTTTTACTGAGAACGTTACTGAATGGATCTACAGCCACACCACAACAAGCTGACTCAGCTGCTCTCTGCTTCTAGCTGCTTGGTACAGATTTACACTTTATTAACTAACACACAGTTCTACAGATTTACACTTTATTAACTAACACACAGTTCTACAGATTTACACTTTATTAACTAACACACAGTTCTACAGATTTACACTTTATTAACTAACACACAGTTCTCCATGTTCCTCCATCATGAGACTCAGCTGTTGGGAACAGGTTGGTAACATAACTGCAAAGCCTTGCTTGGCTTTATTATTGTTTTATTGTTTGTCAAGCAGTTTGAAACTATTTAAATCCGTGCTCTTTACCTCATCAGGTAGGCCATGACCAGAGCGGGGGATCGGCTCCTGCCGGCTGTGCAGTGAACCAGGGTTTTCCCTGAACGGTTCCCGGCGATCCGCTCGGCCACGGGGTCGAAGTAGCCGCAGAGCGGGGCGTGGGGTCGGTCCGGGACGGGGACGGGCACCACCTCCACGCCGTCCGGGTGCGGGTAGGACACGTCCTGCCCGCTGGCGTTGACGATCAGAGTGATGTTCCTGCTGGAGACCAAGCTGCGGTTCAGGGCCGCGTCCAGGCCGCTCAGGAACAGACCGCAGCTGATCTGGGACACGGACATGCTGAGGACCAACACGACAGTTACCCAGAGACACTCAGGATGGAGCAGCAGATTCAAGTCCTGCATGTTCCTCAGGAGGACGCGCTGGTCCAGACAGCTGAGGAATCAGGCCGCTATACTTTAGTTTAAAAGTTAAGTTCCTTCAAGGCCATCGCTCATTCTCAAAAGCCTGTTCTACTCTATTCAGTGACTTGCTCGTGCTTTCAGTGTTTTGTAATCTTTGGCCCTGTACTTGCTCAATGCTGTTTCCTTTGTTTGATGTTGTTTTTTTTATGTTTTCTGTTGTTTTTTTTTGTTTTTCATATCGTTTTTTTTTTTGTTTTTTTTTACTGCTTATGCTTCTCTAATGTTCACGTTTGTTTTTGGATGGGTGATGAACCACCATAATTGTTGACTGGACATTGATGTACAACTCCTGTGTTTTGTAGAACCTCCTCGAAAACGACATGCGACATCTCAAGGAGAGGAGGGGCTTATCCTACTGAATACATTTTTAAAAGATGAACATATCCCCTGTTTTCAAACCACGAAAAGGATTTCTGTCAGAAGTGGGATTCGAACCCACGCCTCCAGAGGAGACTGCGACCTGAACGCAGCGCCTTAGACCGCTCGGCCATCCTGACAGTGTGCAGTGTTATTTGGAAGACTTGTTATTTATATTTAGTTATACCAGGACTGTATTGATTACATTTTATACAGGACATGATCCATCCATAAAGCGAAAGAAAACGGTAGAAAGTGTCTAATCTACCAGTTTACATTCGATATTTATTTATTTTTTTTAAATGCGATTCAAAGCACCGAGCCGTGAATCCAACATGGCGTCCGCCTCCACGGTGGTTTAGGCTTCAGTCAGTCCCTCCAGCAACTTGCGATTTTGCGATCGCAATAATTAACACAAATTCAAGAAATCTCTGCAATATTTGCGAGAGCTTGCAGTTTTGCAAAATTGCCGCAACTTTTCCGCATGAAACGGCCAAATCAACAGACCGCTTGTGATTTGGACCAATTGTCGCATTTCGTGTCGTGGAAACTGACGTCATCGCAGCGCGCATTCAGGTGGAAGATGAACAAAACTCACCTGCCAACAAAAAATACTGCCATAGACAAAACAAAACAAAAGCAGCAGGAATTGAGGTGAGTGCAAAATTCAAGCTCTTGGAAGAGTTAATAGCTTAAACGGAGAGTGGGAGAGAATAGGGGGAGGCTGTGTGTGTGTGTGTGTGTGTGTGTGTACACACACACACACACACACACACACAGTGAGTGAGTGAGTAAGAGAGAGAGAGAGAGAGAAAAAAAGTTTTCTTTGCTTGCAATTTTTCCCAATTCCCGCAATTTTACCGCAAAAAGAGCACATAAAACCTCGCAAATTGTATCGCAATTTTTGAGAAAAGCCGCAGCAAAATCAAGCATTTTTGGCCGCAATAATCACAAAAAAACTCCGCGAAATCCTGGAGGGACTGTTTAGTATTGGATAAAAGATATTTCTATTCACTCTGACTTTTATTATGTGGCAGTTTAACAGAAAAGGTTTACAGCTTAAAACTGGAGTGCGTCAGAGGATATTCAGATTTAATCAGTAGAGTAAACCAGAGGTTATTTACATTAGACCAATTGAGTAAATCAGAGGGTATTTACATTAAATCAATAGCGTAAAGGTTATTTATGATTTAGAGGTTATTTACATTAGTAATAGTCGACTGAGGAAGCTTTAAAAACAGTTTTTTTCTGCGAGGGTTAGCGAGCGTCAGAGGAAAAGTGCAGTTTAGACATGTCAGGGACATGCCCGTCCACCCCACCCCACCCCACCCACACACACACACACACACACACACACACACACACACACACACGAGAGAGACGTACTTGTCATGGGATTGTGAGTCACTGACAGTTTAAATAGAAGCAGTTTCACTTTCCTTCTTCAGTCAGAACAACTAAAAGCAGGTAAGTTCTGCTCTGGTTTCCTAAACCCTGCTGAGAAACACACTGCACAGCTAGAACAGACAGTATGTATAGACTAGTAAGTATCGATAACATGGACGTGTGGTCTGTCAGCTTTAAAACGCATGCTATTTTCAAGAAATATTAGGGAACGGCCCCGATACGAGCCGGGGAAAAATGACACCAAACTCCATTCAAAACTCTGGCAGTTTAATGTCGCCTTGTTTATCTGCGAAGGCACATACGGTCTAACATTATTTAAAACGTTTTCTAAATCATTAGGATCTTATGGTGTTATCGGACTATAGTTGATCTAACAAGCAATACTTTATTTAAATACAATCTCAATTTTTAGAATTGGTACACACTGCTCGCTGCCCCCCATTACGGTGTTATTTTTGGTGGAAGACGAGGCGAACCAATTCTAAAAGTTGGAATTTGTATTGAAATAAGTGCTGCTTTTTGTATTGGATCGATGCCGAATTGAAGAGTGGCCCCTGCCGATTCGTCAAAGGTCTGAAGTCCTGTTCTGTCAGGTATGTGCCTCCGCCGATACGCAATGCATTTCTATTCTGTCACATATTTGAATGACGTTTGGCGTTAAGTTTTGTCGATTCGAGAGAGAACGGTACGTGTCGAGGCTGAGACGAGGCGATAGTCTCTGTTATCTGTTTATCCGCGGCCATTTTCCCTCTGACCGCGGACGGACTGTCGTGTTAATATTTCTACTTTACAAAGACAACACTGAGCTCGCTCTCACCTATTCAACTCCACAAATTAGTCTTGAACAGAATGGACCGGAGTGTTTGGACGGTGGCTCAAAAGTATCAAGTCAACCACAATAAATTCAGATCTTCCGGGCACAACTTTCAAAATAAAAGCCTTATCGACTAACGTGTTCCAACGTTTTTGAGTAGTACCAAATAATATATTTAAGGAGGAATCTTTAGTACGTTATGTTAGTCATTACTCTATAGCCGTTACTCATTTTGGGTGAATAATGTAATAACTTCATCATATAGTCTCACTCTTATACTGAGTACTGAGACTATGTGGCCTTCAGTCCAGTTGCAATATGCAGGGAAATCCTTCAAACAGCAGCTATCTGTTTGACGGAACACTTGGCCAAGTCATGCTAGTCGCTATATAAAAGTAAAAACCAAATGTGTCAGTTTACAGTATACTGTTATGTGTTAAAAGGGGATTACATTATGCATCCTGTATTTTATTAAATTATGGGCACTTTATTCCAATAGGAGTTTAAAGTACATTTTGCAGTTATCACAGTATTTGTAGTTCTTACATTAGGAGTTATTTTGGATGTTTGTATTGATTTATATCACAATTGCAATATTCAGCAAAATAATTGCAATATAAAAATAATCATCAGCCTGGTGTGTTTTCTCTGGATGGAGAAGTGATCCTCTCACCCTCTGGTAGTTCTTCTTCTCTGTTCCTCTTTCAGGATCCAGCAGCATCATGACTCCAGCTGGCAGGTCGCCCGCAGCGCCACCCAGCAGGGTAACCAGGGGCTTTTGACAATGCATCCCACAATGCTTTGTGTCTCTTACTGGGGCCAGAATCCCACGGCGGCCATTTTGAACACTAGCTAGTTAGCTAGTAGCTAGCTAGGCTAGACTCTGGTAGCTGGAGATAATGGACCAAATATATTAAAATGTGAATGCCGGGAAATTCCCCAGCACTAAATAGAAGTGAGGAAGCCTCTTGGATGAGTGTTGAAACGTTTTCAGCTCTTCATTTTAAATCCAGTGGGTTTTGTTTCTATTCTTTTTTGGACATCAACCACCTGGATGACTGAAATGAATCTACACAAAAGGAATCTACTTAAAATGTGAAGCTATAGCCGATCTCTTCTTGAGATCCATTCGTTTTAGTGTGTTTTTTAGTGTGAATCTGTGAAATGATAAATGTTTGTATGACCATCTTGGTTCACAGCTGTAAGACAGAGCTGCTGGACTCACTCTTCAGGTACGGTTTCCCAACCTGAGTGTTCAAAATGGCCGCCATATGAAGAAGGTCAGTGGCACAGAAACTGACATCACATCGCCAAGTCTGAACAGTAACAGTAGAATAATCTTCAAAAGAGTAGAAGCGTCCAGCAGGAGACGTCATCCCATCAACAGCCAGCTCAACACTTGATTTAATCATTTCTCTACTGCCAAAATACATTCCCAATATTAACTGCCCATATCTGGTCATATTCATTTATTTAGAACGATTCTGTTGAAGCCATTTGACTCATCCTTGTTTTCTGCTCCTGGTACAGAGCAGGAAAGTGAAGGTTCAAGACCCCGACACGGTCGGCTCGTCAGGAACCGGAGCCACAGCTACAGGTGGGACCCAGAAGATCGTCCTGCCTAAGGTCAGATACCACCCGACCATCCTCATGCAGTCCGCTGGAGACGGAGGAAGAGCCAAAACCACGAGTCAGACCCAGAAGACCAGACCTGATGTCGTGCACCCAAAACACACTGGCGAGGCTCACGAGCGCAAGAGCAAGAGCTCTCAAGTTAATCCTGTATCTGCTGTGAGATCACAAGAGCAAAACCAGAACGCTCCTGTTCAGAAGCCGGTTCCGAAGCCGGTTCAGTTCACCGCTGCAGATCCGGACGCTCCTCAAACACCAGATCAGATTTCTCAGCTGAATAAGAGCGGCGCCGCTGCGGGCGGCGCCGTTCCCCGGCCGGAGGAGGTGCCCCTGGGTTTGGGCGTCCGGCTGGAGAGGCGTGTCGTGGAGGAGGTGGAGCTCCGGACCCGCGGGCAGAGGGAGAACCCGGCCTGGTTCGCCTGGCGGCTGAACCGGATCACGGCCTCCGCCGCTCACCGCATCGCTCACTGCCGCTTCGTCAGCGGGACGAGCCAGACCCCCCCCGCCTCCTACCTGGCTGCTATCACAGGTAGGCTCCGCCCCTTCCTACCTGGTCACAGTTACGGTCCAGTGATACAACTAGTGGATATTTTTCTTTTAGAACAAAAATCTTCAATTACATGTATGTATTCATATTATTTTTATTAGTATTAATAATAATACTAATAATAATAATAATGAATATAAATTATCTGCATATTTACCACTCAACAGGAAGTGATGTAACTCTCCCATGTGATACTAAACTAGAGCAGCACCTACATTGGAACCTGATTGGACGTTAGAGGGAGGGGGGGGTAAGAGCAGGTAGGTCATTGGACTTATCAAATGGGCTCCTCTCATCACAGGTGATTGGGAATTAGGCAGACGACACCCCCCCCCCCCACACACACACACACACTTCCAACAAGTTGATCCTCTTCAGAGAGGGGGCGGGGTCAGGAAGCAACAGGGCTTATGGGAAATGTAGTCTTAACGTAGAGAAACACTAGCACTAAGAGAGAGAGAGGAGAGCAGTGGTCTCCAGCAGGCTCTCACTGGTCTGCAGTCAGTAGACCGAGGCAGACTGTTGAAACAGAGCAGCTTAAATAATTAGCATCATGTGTGCATCAGGATCTCCATCTGTTTGAAGTTGTTCTAGTAATGAGGTTGTGTGGGACTTGGCAGGCGAGGGTCCGAGGGTCCAGACCAGAGCCATGAGCTGGGGCATCCAGAGGGAGGAGGAGGCGGTCCGGCGCTACCAGGTACGACTCCACCTGCCTGACAGGCTGGTGTTACATAGAGGGACAGGAGAGGTTGGGGCAGAGGTCCTGGGCCCAGGACGTCCCACATACCTGCCTCAGACCTCTGATCCACAGGACGGCCCTGGATTGGCTGATCAACGGATTGAGTGATTTATTGATTTAGTCACATTGATCGATCAGTTGTTTCATTTGATTTGGTAAAAAAGAAATAGAAATTAGAACACATGATAACCTGTAAAAAAAACAATTCCTGTGTATTTGACCCCAGAGGAGAACACAGCAAAGTGTTGAAACACTTTTTCCACGGTGGTCGTCCATGGAGACCAAATCACCTGACACACAACCAGAAACACAGGATACACATGCCACTAGCTAAACTGTCTCATTATTGATTAATGAGTCAATGAATTGACTGATTTGCAGGTGCGTGTTTATATAAATCAAACATGCTTATAAATCATTTGATTTGCATATGTGATATTCTTATCTAACACTGGTTTTGATTCATGTCGCTTATTTTATTGACTTTAATTTATTGTTTTGTCTGTGAAGCACTTTGTAACGCTGTTTTGAGAAATGCTACATAAATAAACATTATGACCATGAACATGATGATGATTCTTGTTCTCTGCAGGTCCTGAAGAGCCGGGCGCTGGGTCGGGACGTGACGGTGCGGGACTGCGGTTTGTTCATCGACGCCCAGCGCTCCTGGCTGGCCGCCAGTCCTGACGGCATCGTGACGGACAGCCGGACCGGCCAATGGCTGCTCTGCCTGGAAGTGAAATGTCCGTACAAACACAGAGAGAGGAGCGTGGAGGAGGCCTGCAGGGACGACCGAGCCTTCTGCCTGGAGATCCAGGAGGAGGAGGAGGAAGAGGAGGAAGAGGAGGAGGAGGAGGAGGAGGAGGAGGAGGAGGAGGAGGAGGAGGAGGAAGAGGAAGAGGAGGAGGAGGAGGAGGAGGAGGAGGAGGAGGAGGAGGGACGGCAGCCTCTCAAGGTAAATCAGTGGAACGTTTCCTTCAGCACCAAACACCATTTACAACACGACCATTTCGCCTCCATTCACTTTGTATTGGATGCGATGGTTGGTTGTGCAGGGGCTGATGGGATAGCTTGTGATGTGAACTGAGTGTGCGGTGTGGGGAAGCTGAAGTTCAGTTAACTTTATGCAAATGTGGGTGATGTTCATGAAACGCTGCCTGGAGGAAGGAGGCCGATGCTTATCGATACTTTTTTTTTATACCTCAATTGATTTGGATTGATTGAATCTTATCGTCCAACTCCATGTCCTGGTAATTAAAAGTTTACACAGCTATCTAAACTCTTTGAATATCAAAATATTTGGGTCATTTGGTGGCGCTTCACTGTGAGACGTGTGCCACGTACTGCCAAAGTCACATGTTTATCAGTCTGACCCCTCCTTGTTGTTCTGCTCCTATCAGTCTGACTCCTCCTTGTTGTTCTGCTCCTATCGGCCTGACTCCTCCTTGTTGTTCTGCTCCTGTCAGCCTGACTCCTCCTTGTTGTTCTGCTCCTATCGGTCTGACTCCTCCTTGTTGTTCTGCTCCTATCGGTCTGACTCCTCCTTGTTGTTCTGCTCCTATCAGTCTGACTCCTCCTTGTTGTTCTGCTCCTATCGGTCTGACTCCTCCTTGTTGTTCTGCTCCTATCGGCCTGACCCCTCCTTGTTGTTCTGCTCCTATCGGCCTGACTCCTCCTTGTTGTTCTGCTCCTATCGGCCTGACTCCTCCTTGTTGTTCTGCTCCTAGCCTCCAGTGTACCGCCTGAAGCCGGGTCACAGTTACTACACTCAGATCCAGTGTCAGCTGGCGGTGAGCGGCCTGCAGCGGGCCGACCTGGTGGTGTTCACCCTGAAGGAGACGGCCATCGTACCGGTGACCTTCGACCCGGTCTTCTGGGAGGAGACGGTGTCCAGGCTGGAGGTTTTCTACAGGGACGGCCTCCTGCCTCACCTCCGAGAGCGGAGACGCCCGGACGGGCCGGCCGGGACGCCGGAGCAGTAGAGAGCGGCTAGAGAGGCCGTCCTGTAACTGGATCTGAACCCAGAACGTTGCAGGTACACCGTACGCACCTTAGCCAGCAGGACGGCTCAGTCTGCACTTCTTAACATGATAGATTTTTGCCACTTTTGCCTTTATTGGATCAGTTACAGTAGAGAGAGACAGTGGTCTCTCCAGGGCAGTGGTTCTCAACATGGGGTCCGGGGACCACCAGGGGTCCTTGAGGGGGTTCCAGGGGGTCCCCAGCAAATTGATGAATTGTTAAACTTCAGCATTATTTAATTTACAAGAAGTTAACACAGTTAGAGAATGTAGAAGAATGATGTTCTGATCAGTTTCTCTGTTATCTCTCTACCTGCAATACAGACAGTCATGGAGTTCTGGACAAAATCAAATCTAACTATAAAAATATTCTCAGATTTGGGTCAGAGAGACAAAATCTCATCAAATGGGGGTCTGTGGCTCTAATGTGGACTAAATTATGGGTCCTTAATATGAAAAAGGTTGAGAATCACTGCCTTAGACAGCTGACCACCATGACGGCTCCGTCTGCACTTTTTACACAAGCAGTGCATTAGTGTCTCTGCAAACGCGTAGTGAACACAGTACTGAACCCCCACCAGCTCCAGGCCTGGAAAGTAAATGTAATCCATGTCTGATCTCAGCACTAGGGGTTTTAAAATACTACTACTAAAATACTTTTAAAATACTGACTACGTGTGTCCGTCAGCGGTGGAAAAAGTCCTCAAGTCCTTCACTTCAGTAAAAGTAGCAATATCATAATGGAAAAATACTTTATTAAAAGTAAAAGTTCTGCATTTAGAGTTAAATTATTGAAGCATGAACCTGTCAGAAGTATTTTAATGTTGTCGTCTAACTGCTCCAGATACTGTTGGAGTTTAAACTCTAACAACGCAACATGTTTTATGAGAAAACCTTATTCTGCAAAGTAACTAGTGACTCAGCAGAAAGTCTCACAGGATGGAAAAACTCAGTCAAGATCCAGAACCTCAGAACTGGACTGGACTGAGGTACTTTCCTCCTCTGGTGTTCATATGTTCATAACAAGACTGGTGTCTTGTTTCCATTTTGTTTTCACCAGTAATTTTATCCATGAGGGATTGTTTACATGTGACATGTCGCAGCTTCTTTTGCAAACACAAGTGATTCTGGATAAAACTGCTATATCCAGTAAACAGCTTTGGTGAATGGGAAAACGCAGCTGCTCAGCTTCACCTCAGGGGAGAACAGAGTCTATTCAGGTCCACTGGCCCAGAGCTTTTAACTGGCCCGGGACCTCAAGCGGCCCATCAGCTGGTTTCTGGTGGCCGACATGAGAAGAGATCGTGTCTGTGTGTCGTTCACTGACACAGAAACTCAAACATGAACAGTTGGCAGCATTAAACTAAACCGACTGACGGTACGTCAACTGGTCCACTATAGAAATACTGAATATATCTAAAATGGATATATAACATTTTGGAAATTAACTCATGTATTTCATGTATTTGTGTTGGCTCTAACTCAATGTATGCACCGATTATGGAAAATAAACAATGTTACAGTAACTCAGATTGTTTCCTTCCTGTCATGTATGTTTATTCCCGTCTTCCTCTGAACGAGAATTAAAGTCTGATGAGAGTCTTCATGAGGCCGGCAGGTTAATGTGACGAATCTGGATCTGCTGCCTCTGAACCAACACCTGTCTGAAGACCGAAGCTCAAATATATCCATATGCAAATTAGCATATGATGTGGCAACTTCTAGCAACATTTTGAGAGGCGGCAACACCGCTGAGACTTCTGGGTACTGCAAACTGAAAGCTAACAAGCTAGTGCTACACACTGGAATGCTAACAAGCTTTTTTTTTTAAACTAAGACAAATTTTTCCCTACAGGAATCCAATTTTACGTAAAACGTAACGTAAAACCATACATATTTGATAAGATAAATATGAAGTTTCATATCACAGTGTGTCTGGATTTAGCTGCCGTTGCGTTAAAGTTTAAATCATTTTTAACCGTCAACATATTGTCTAATTGATTATTTTGGATTGAGGTGGTTTTGCTCCGTCAGCGCTGCAGAAGAGCCGAACCGGTTAAAGAAGAGAGTCCACACTCTGTTAGCACATGATTTAGTAGGTTTTTATTTTGCTGCCGTTGCAGAAAATCCACATAACTGCAATGTTTCTGTCTCCTCCTTGAATGTGAAGTTTCCACGGTCGTTTACATACTGAGAGTTTCACCAAACCTGAAACCTGGTGAGAGCTCGCTGCAAAAATACACAGGCGGCAATGAGAAAAATAAGAATTCCTGAAAAACCTTCAAGTCTCACAATAATTCTCTGTCTTGCGCTGATTGGATGAGTTAAGGGGGGGGGGGGGGGGGGAGGGGGGAGGGGGGGGGCAGACTGACAGACACACAGATGCTTGTTTGACATTTTAAATAAACTCTGGGACCTAACCCTCTGAACCGTTCACAACTCTGAAAACTCTTGCGGTCCAGAACAGTTCTGGATGCCTCAGTGACCTTTGACCCCTCCAGGAGAAACATTCACACTCAGCATCGGGACCAATCGGCAGCCGGCTAGCTACATCATGTGCACCCGACCAGGAAGTACGATGCGTCGGTTCACCAGAGAGGGAGAGAGGGGGTTGCTGGGAAATGGCCGTCTTTACTTCCACCCCCCCCTCACGCTGGGGGACGTCGGTTGATTGGCAGTTGCGGGTGGTGTTGTGGGGGGCGGGGTTTATGTTACCGGTGGTTGTAGTCAGTTGGCAACTTGGCGTGTCAGTCATCGGCGCGGAGCGGCCGATCGGCTCACAGGTAGCCCTCCTTCCTGAACTGCTCCTGCAGGATGTCTCGGTACTCGTCGAAGCCGCCCTCGATCCTCCGGACCTTCCCTCCTTCACAGACCCACAACTCCCTGCAGACGAGCCGGATCAGACGCTCGTCATGAGAGACCAGGACCACTCCGCCCTGCAACACACAACAGGTTCATCTGCAAGCTGCTGCCAAACAGCAGGCCTTCATGTCTGTTAGTTAATAAAGTCTGAATGTGTATGAAGCAGCTAGAAGCAGAGAGCAGCTGAGTCAGCTTGTTGTGGTGTGGCTGTAGATCCATTCAGTAACGTTCTCAGTAAAAGTGAATAGTGTGATAAGGTGGATTTGGTTACTGTGACACAGTAAACTGTCTTGTCTTTAGCCCTAGTCTCTACTCCAAAACACTCTGAGTTGTAGCTTGTTCAACTTTTGTCAATTCTGTTGAGACGGACAGAAACACAATCAGCTGTTCACAGAGCTGAAGACCTCCAATATGGCCGCCAGGGGAGCGTCCTTTTTGATGGACAGTCGTGATAAGAACGTAGCAGTAGCACTAGTAAAGGTACTAGTAGTAGCTGTAGTAACAGCAGTCGTAATAATAACAGTAGTAGTGTAATAATAGTGGTAGTAAAGTTGGTAGTATTTGTTACTGTGTTGTGGTAGTAGTCGTATTTACTGCAGCTGGTTGCTATGGAAACAAAGCTGCTGCTCATCAGAACAGACACTCACTCTGAACTTGTTGAGCGCCTTGGCCAGAGCCTCGATGGTCTCCATGTCCAGGTGGTTGGTGGGCTCATCCAGGACGTAGAAGTTAGGACTGACAGACAGACAGGGAGACAGACAGACAGGTCAGTGACTGGGCAGACAGACAGGGAGACAGACAGACAGGTCAGTGACTGACAGACAGACAGGGAGACAGACAGACAGACAGGTCAGTGACTGGGCAGACAGACAGGGAGACAGACAGACAGGTCAGTGACAGACAGACAGACAGGGAGACAGACAGACAGGTCAGTGACTGGGCAGACAGACAGGGAGACAGACAGACAGGTCAGTGACTGGGCAGACAGACAGGGAGACAGACAGACAGGTCAGTGACTGACAGACAGACAGGGAGACAGACAGACAGACAGGTCAGTGACTGGGCAGACAGACAGGGAGACAGACAGACAGGTCAGTGACTGGGCAGACAGACAGGGAGACAGACAGACAGGTCAGTGACTGACAGACAGACAGGGAGACAGACAGACAGACAGGTCAGTGACTGGGCAGACAGACAGGGAGACAGACAGACAGGTCAGTGACTGGGCAGACAGACAGGGAGACAGACAGACAGACAGACAGGGAGACAGACAGCTGAGCTAGCGGTTGGAGTAGCTTCAGAATATGAGCTGTAAGCAGCGATGAACAGTTTACCACAGCGTGACAAAAAACGCACTGTGTTTCTGATTGCCCCACAAGGTATTGTGGGTATTGGAGTTATTATGACACACACCAGAAGTTCAAATGACTGTATTTTCTGTATGTCAACACATCAAAGGGTAACATCGGTATTTTTCAACCTGGACCCTATTTTCCCTAAGATGGGAAATAGGGTTAGTTACCCTTTAACATGTAACTTTGCAGATCTCTTTAAATGCTGTTTCTGAATTTCAAGTGGATTTATTACTTTGTCATGATTTTACTGCCAGTGGAATTTTATGTGCAAATTAAAAAAAATGATAGGTTAATAACTGCCATTTTTGGACCGGTCTCTTAGCTTTTCACAACTGTGTAAAGGGTTACCCAGTCACTCGCCAAATTTAATGTCATTCTGACCTGCAGTTCATGATAATATTTTTAAAGGTTTTTTAAAAAAAAAAAATCTAAATTTCTAGTCAAAAATTGATGGCGGACATTATGGGTCCTAGAGGCAAAATGTTCAGCATGTCCAGATACATATCTGCACCAAGTTTCACATCTCTACCACTAGAGGCTTTGAGGCCTTATTGTAGCGCCCCCTGTGGGCCAATCAGCACCTTTATATGTGTCCAGGTCATGAGTCACCAGGACTATCTATGTGCCAAATTAGAAAAAAAGTTACTAAAGTATGCCTGAGTTATTGGACTGCATACAGAATAATTTTTTTTATTTTATTTCTCCTTTATTTATCAAACATCAAACAGTTCCCTAATAATAATAATCATGATAATGCTAATGCTAATAATAATAATAATAATCATGATAATGCTAATGCTAATAATAATAATAATAATAATTATGAGAATAGTAATAATAAGAAGAATCTAGAGCTAGAAGAATGACCAATAAAAGCAGGCGGTCAGGTGTTACCAGGGCATGGTCATCTGGGCGAACGCCACGCGGCTCTTCTGTCCTCCTGACAGGCTGGCCACCGGCCGCATGGCCAGCTCCCCGGTGATACCGTAACCTCCCAGCTGGTGGCGGTACTCCTCCTCTGTCCGACCTGCAACAGACCAACCAGAGGGCCGGGTTCAAACCCCCTGACCTCTGACCTGCCTGGGACAGACATTTAGAACCAACTGTCTGTCCTGCTCCTCTCTCTCTCTCTAACTCAACAGTGATCCAACCTATATCAGTTCATAAATCTCCTCTGTCTGTTCTAAACAGCCGGTGTCTGGTCGCTCTTTCCTGCGAAAAATCCTCTGCCGCACAGGAAGTGATGCGTTTTACGTTTACGGTTTGTTTGGAATCAACAGAAGAAGAAGAACTGGGTAGTTAGCATGAGCAGCGAGAGCCACCATGGCTGAACAGACAGAAGAGAGAAACTCAAACTGCATCAACAGAAAACCCAAGCTCCGCCCACACTGTTTGATTGACAGGTGATCAGTGGGAAGAGCAGCAGAAACACCACAGTGAGGCTGAGGGACAGAGATGGAGACTGAATAAAAGAATATGGCAACTTTAAATTCAAGATGTCGTTGTTAAGTGGGTCCCAGTTTGTTGGCAGTGTGACTGAGTCTCTCTGGACCTGCCTCAACTGTCCTATCAGCAGACTGCAGTGTGTGTGTGTGTGTGTGTGTGTGTGTGTGTGTGTGTGTGTGTGTGTTGTTACCGGGGAATCTGTTGAGCAGCAGCTCCACAGAGCAGACGTTCAGGTCCAGCTGGTCGACGTGATGCTGGCTGAAGTATCCGATCTTCAGGTTCCTGATGGACAGAACGCACAGTTCAGATAACTTTATTCAGCTCTGCAGGCCGAGTTTTACAGCCGGCAGCAAAACACACGCTACAGACACACTATGAACATAAACAGTTCCCTATACATGTAAACAGTTCCCTGTACATACATGTAAACAGTTCCCTGTACATGTTAACAGTTCCCTGTACATGTAAACAGTTCCCTGTACATGGAAACAGTTGCCTGTACATGTTAACAGTTCCCTGTACATGTAAACAGTTCCCTGTACATGGAAACAGTTCCCTGTACATGTTAACAGTTCCCTGTACATGTAAACAGTTCCCTGTACATGGAAACAGTTGCCTGTACATGTTAACAGTTCCATGTACATGTTAACAGTTCCCTGTACATGTAAACAGTTCCCTGTACATGTAAACAGTTGCCTGTACATGTAAACAGTTCCCTGTACATGGAAACAGTTGCCTGTACATGTAAACAGTTCCCTGTACATGTTAACAGTTCCCTGTACATGTAAACAGTTCCCTGTACATGGAAACAGTTGCCTGTACATGTAAACAGTTCCCTGTACATGGAAACAGTTGCCTGTACATGTAAACAGTTCCCTGTACATGTTAACAGTTCCCTGTACATGTAAACAGTTCCCTGTACATGTTAACAGTTCCCTGTACATGTAAACAGTTGCCTGTACATGTTAACAGTTCCCTGTACATGGAAACAGTTCCCTGTACATGTAAACAGTTCCCTGTACATGTTAACAGTTCCCTGTACATGTTAACAGTTCCCTGTACATGTAAACAGTTCCATGTACATGTAAACAGTTCCCTGTACATGTAAACAGTTCCCTGTACATGTTAACAGTTCCCTGTACATGGAAACAGTTCCATGTACATGTAAACAGTTCCCTGTACATGTAAACAGTTCCCTGTACATGTAAACAGTTCCCTGTACATGTTAACAGTTCCCTGTACATGGAAACAGTTCCATGTACATGTAAACAGTTCCCTGTACATGTAAACAGTTCCCTGTACATGTAAACAGTTCCCTGTACATGTTAACAGTTCCCTGTACATGTTAACAGTTCCCTGTACATGGAAACAGTTCCATGTACATGTAAACAGTTCCCTGTACATGTAAACAGTTCCCTGTACATGTAAACAGTTCCCTGTACATGTTAACAGTTCCCTGTACATGTTAACAGTTCCATGTACATGTAAACAGTTCCCTGTACATGTTAACAGTTCCATGTACATGTAAACAGTTCCCTGTACATGTAAACAGTTGCCTGTACATGTAAACAGTTCCCAGTGTAGCATCTTACCGGTGGGCTTGTCTGACTCCGTTGACTGGTGTGAGCTCTCCCATCAGCAGTTTGAGCATGGTGGTTTTCCCCGCTCCGTTTTCCCCGACCTGACAGGAGACAGGACACATCAGACCTGAAGTCCTTACACTGTGCTTCATATTCACCATCAATACATCACTCAGACTAATGTTGCTGCCTTGGTCTGCTGACTGTAAACCAGTGAGAGCCTGCTGGAGTGGATTGCTCCTCCATCTCACAGCAGTAGTATTGTTAGTTCTTGTGTTTCTCCACATTAAGACTACATTTCCCATCAGCCCCGTTGCTTCCTGCCCCCCTCCCCCTCTCTGAAGAGGATCAACATGTTGGAAGTGATTTCTCCATCTTCCTTTCCCTCCTTCCACCATCTGCTGCCAGAAACTCTTTCAGCTTTATCTCCGTTTGCTCTGGAAGAACAGAACCTCTTCCTGTTTTGTGCCGTAAAGCGATCCAGCAGATTTCCCTCCAGATCCACCAGGTGGAGAAACTATGGAGGATGTTTACTGTCATTATACTGATGACTCTAAATGAATGTGATGATTTATTGATGGTAAAATGATACATGCAGCACATTTAAGCCAAATGATGGTACTTATTAAAAGAAAGAAGAGAACTGAAGTCCTTACACACAATTAATTGAATCAACTTCAGGTAGTGATACACAGTATTTTGAAGGTGAACATTCATATGAAAATGGCTGCCACTGAAGAGTAACAGCGACCGAATGAATGATTAAGTTTATTATTAATGATGATACGCACGATGCAGATGCGTGAGTCGAGGTCGGCCGAGACGTTGAGTCCAGAGAACAGACGCTGGTCTGGAGAATAGTAAAACTCTACTTCATCCAGCTGGAGGATTGGAGGAGACAACTTCTCAAAGTTATCTGGAAACCTGCAGGAGAAAACACAGTATACCAATCAATCAATCTATCTATCAATCAATGCATCTACTTCTTCTATCTGGAGAAAAAGAGGCAGTCGGTGAGTCTGTCAACCGATCTATTTATTTGGCTGCTAAAATAGTGAAAATGGCTGGTACGTTATGGCAGAAGTCTGGTTTCTTACCTTAAGGTGACCTCAGTTTCCTTTTCTATAGGCTTCAGTTCAGGCCTACAGAACACAAAACAACAGGGGCAAATGTTAGTTAATAAAGTGTAAATCTGTAGAACTGTGTGTTAGTTAATAAAGTGTAAATCTGTAGAACTGTGTGTTAGTTAATAAAGTGTAAATCTGTATGAAGCAGCTAGAAACAGAGAGCAGCTGAGTCAGCTTGTTGTGGTGTGGCTGTAGATCCATTCAGTAACGTTCTCAGTAAAAGTGAATAGTGTGATAAGGTGGATTTGGTTACTGTGACACAGTAAACTGTCTTGTCTTTAGCCCTAGTCTCTACTCCAAAACACTCTGAGTTGTAGCTTGAGAAGAGTCAGCTCAGTTAACCTGAACAAACTGTTAGCTAGCTAACTAGCCGGCAAACACACTGATGTTAATGTGAACATGCTAACGCTAGCTGCTACTAGCTACGTTAGCTAGTGTGCTAATCAGATGTGTTAACAACAAGACAGTGATGTTAGCTGACCAGATACTATGGTTAGCTAGCATCCCAGTTGTTCATTATTATTCAAATTTTAGCCATAATCATGCCGCACTAATACAGTTGTCTTTGTGTCTCTTCACAGTGTTGACAGTTGATCTTCATACAGTGAGTCATGTATGAAGCAGCGTTCCAGCACAGTTTCAAATTCAAAGTGTGATCTGGACTCACAGCTTCTCCAGCAGCTTCAGTTTGCTCTGGACCTGAGCTGCTCTGTTGGCGTTGTACCGAAACCTGTCGATAAAAACCTGCAACACAAACACACACCGACACGCACATCAGCTGACAGGGTCACACAGTTTAGACTTCATGACAAATACATCTTTGTATCTGTATATGTATATGATATGATTAAATCCATTTTGCAACATGTCGGCGTCATGCGACACGCCTGGCAGCTCGGTGTTTCTGCAGCACTTGAGGTGATTCATCTATAAACCAGTACACATGTCAAACTGTTGGTGTAGTGGTTACAGCCTTTCAAAGTTTTAAAGTTTGATCTTTAACTGCAGCGCCCCCATCAGGCCATTCAGTGCATTTCTTTTTATATTTGCAGTGTGAAGATGCATCATCCCTCCAAGTTTTGTCAAAATCAGACAAGTGGTGTAGTAGCAGTGATAGTATTAGGAGCAGTATTACAGAAGTAACAGTCGTAGTAGTAGTAATAATAGTAGTAGTAATAGTAGTATAACAATAATAGTAGTAGTAGTAGTAGTATAACAGTAGTAGCAGTAGTAGTATAACAGTAGTAGTAGTAGTAGTAGTATAACAGTAGTAGTAGTAGTAGTATAACAGTAGTAGTAGTAGTATAACAGTAGTAGTAGTAGTATAACAGTAGTAGTAGTAGTAGTAGTAGTAGTAGTAGTAGTAGTAGTATAACAGTAGTAGTAGTAGTATAACAGTAGTAGTAGTACCTGTATGTGTTCTCTGTACTGTAACTGAGCCTCATATTCTCTCTGTTGGTTCTTCAGTCTGTCTTCTTTGGTCTTGACAAAGTTTTCGTAGTCGCCACGGTAACTGTCCAGCCTCTGGGAGTGGAGGTGGACGATGTCCGTCACCACGGCGTTCAGGAAGTTGCGGTCGTGAGAGACGACCAAGATGGTGGACTGCCACGTCTGTGGGCGGGGTTAAAGGGAATGATTGACAGTCTGGATTTTAGCCTGTTTTTTCTCCAACAGTGTTCCTGCTAACTGGAAAACAGCTCAGTAGCATCGTTAGCGCGCCTCACTGAAGCCAGTGGGGAACGCTAGCTGCAAGCTAACTTCAAAGTATTCACCATAAGAGGAGAGGAGAGGAGTGGAGGAGAGGAGAGAAGAGAAGAGAGGAAGAGAGGAGGAGAGGAGAGGAAGAGAGGACAGGAGAGGAGAGAGGAGAGGAGAGGAGGAGAGGAGAGAAGAGAGGAAGAGAAGAGAGGAGAGAAGAGAAGAGAGGAAGAGAGGAGGAGAGGAGAGGAGAGAGGAGAGGAGGAGAGAAGAGAAGAGAGGAAGAGAAGAGAGGAGAGAAGAGAGGAAGAGGAGGAGAGGAGAGGAGAGGAGGAAAGAAGAGAGGAGAGGAGGAGAGAGGAAGAGAGGATAGAAGAGAAGAGGAGAGGAGAGGAAGAGAGAGGAGGAGAGGAAGAGAGGATAGAAGAGAAGAGAAGCGGAGAGGAGAGGAGAGGAAGAGAGGAGAGGAGAGGAGGAGAGAGGAGGAGTTCTGGTTCAGACCTGCAGGTAGTTCTCCAACCACAGAATGGCTCTGACATCCAACATGTTGGTGGGTTCTGGAACAAAAACACTGTTAGAATAATACCAACACTACTACTGCTAGTACTGCTACTACTACTACTGATAATAGTGTGGTTGAGGTTAACAGCTGACTCACCGTCCAGCAGGAGCAGGTCCGGCCTGGTGGGAACATCAACACATCACTGTTAGTCAGCTGTCAGTCATCCTCACTTCCTGTCTATCAGCAGCCTGTAGCCACGCCCACTCTGCCTTGACTGACACACTGACGCAGTGCAGCATGGGACCTGAACCCTCTGCTAGTTTGACTCTAATGTGATGCTAACCGTAACCCTAACCCTGAACTAAACATGCTCGTTTGAGATGACTTCCTGCTCGCCTGGAAAACAGACGAGCAGCCGAGTGCAGTCAGGCGAGGAGTCGACAAGCCGAGCACTCCCGACTGCACACACTGCTCTTTTTCTTCTTCTTCAGTTTTGTTTAACGGCGGTTGATAAACAATTTAAAAAGGTGCATTACCACTACTCACTGCCCTTCACGTTACTTATTTTTATTTTAATGTAGGCATTACAGGTGGCATTTATGGAAAATATGACAGCGTTCTAATAAAATGGTATACAGACTGCTCATGGAGTGACATCTTGAAATAGATATAAAAACTTAAGTCTCTTCATTTCACGGTGGGTGTGTGATACAACTGTGATGAACCAATGAGCGCTCAGCTCGATGCGTTTCCCATCATCCTCGGAGCTGTGCAGTCGGTGGACAGCAGCCGCAGCGCCTCGCTCCACAGACTCCGCCCGCCGTCGGGTCGGCGGAGCGAGTCGGACAACTTCTCTAACCATCGTGCAACGGACCAAGCAAGTCGGCAAGGACTTGCTCATCTCAAACGAGCCTGATTTCTGTCCCCTCTGTCTCCCACCAACAAGGCATCATGGGAAATGTAGTTGAGATGACTGAAGGCCAGGCAGCACAGGTGAAAACGGTGAGTTTGCCTGGACTGCTCAGGTTTGTGTATTTTCATAAAATCTACACTATAAAAAGTTCATTTCTGTGTTTTCTAGCAGCTGAATGTAAAGCAGCTGCTGCTCATTTACAGCCTTTTCACTGTTTGTTTTGTACATGATTCATAAAAAACATTTTTTAACATTTATTTTAAATAACAAACCATTTAACTTTTCAGGAAACAGGAAAATGTTCTCCAACTTTTTCTACTGAGGAAAAACATTCTGATAGGAGAATTCACACATTTTATGAAATATTGGCTAATTTGAATGTGATTATAGCAAAATAAATAACCTCCATGATACAGAAGCGGTTTGTATTTGTGTCCATATTTGAAATAAAAGCTAAAAGTTTTTGTTGTAACTTTCAGACAGAAGCAGCAGATGAAACTCACCGAGCGAACAGCGCTCTGGCCAACGCCAGCCTCATCCTCCAGCCTCCTGAGAACTCCCTGCACACACACACACACACACACACACACACACACACACACACACACACCTCATTATGAAGCAATATACACAAATAAGTCTCTCTACTCTGTCACACAGTCTCTCTCTTTCTCTCAATTCAATGAGCTTTATTAGTATGAAGTACAGTTCAGTATATATAATTAATAATGATAACATTAATAATGATGATAAAAAAAAGTCTAATAAAATAAAAAACAAGATTAATATGTGTGTGTGTGTGTGTGTGTGTGTGTGTGTGTGTGTGTGTGTGTGTGTGTGTGTGCTCACTTGGTGGTCTGCTGTTGCATTTTGGGAGAGAAGCCGAGACCGGCCAGGATGACGGAGGCTCTGATTGGACGAGACAGATGTCAGTCAAAACATAACACAAGTACATTCAGTCAGGAGAGAAGAGAGAGCAGGATCTGACTGCTGCATCATCATCATCATCATCATCATCATCATCTGGATTATTCAACAAACAAACCTTTTCTATTAGGACTTTTGTTTATTTTGAACATATTCAAATTATAGTTGCTGTATTTTATATATTTTTTCAGTATATATTTTTCCATTGCCACCTCAGTCCTGGTCATTATCTGACTCATTCTCACATCAGCAGCTTGACTGTTTCCAAATACAGCGGCTACGAAACAAAATGTGTGAGTGTTTCAGACAGTGGTGTTGGACCGTAGTGAGCAGTGGAAGGTGTGTTGTGGTTCCACGTGGTTCTCACCGGGCCGGGGCTTTGTCCGCCTCGATCTCCTCCAGCTTGCCGTAGATCTCCGACAGCCGGACGCTCTCCATCCCATCAGCGCTGCGACACACAGCGGGTACAGAGCGTTCAGCACAGCGACGGGTCACAACAACACAACGTGTGGAGATTCATCTGCACGAATCGACGTCAACCTTTCTAATTTAGCCATTAGCATTATTTAACAACAACAGAGGTTGGTCATTAAACTAATTTGAACAGAGTGAAGCAGCTATGTAGCGGTCAGACAGCGATGGAGCAGAGCGTCTGGTACAACCTCTACCAGTGAGAAACCTGCTAAATATCTCTTCTCATTTCACACAAAAGGGGCGGGGAAAGCAAAGGAAAAGGACGACCAATCAGAATCGAGCAGAGAAGCTTTTCCCGCAGCCTGTTAGCAACATGCTAACACATGTAACTGCTGTAAAGCTTCATCTCTGAAATGAAACAGAGCAGCAGGACTGACTGACTGCGTCTTACGTTCCGTTGGCGATGCGCGCGTTGAGCCGCCGCTCCTCGGCCAGCAGGTCCTCCCTCAGCGTGTCGCTCTGCAGGACGCTCTGCAGCGCCGGCGTGTCGTCCCCGGCGACCTCCTGCTCCACGTGCAGGATGGAGATGTGGGCGGGGACGCGCAGGCTGCGGCTCGCCAGCATCTTCAGCAGCGTCGTCTTGCCCAGCCCGTTACGACCGATCAGGCCGTAGCGCCGCCCCGACGCCAGCGACAGCTCCGCCCCCTGCAGGAGGGACCTGGGAAATATTCAACACACATGGGAAATATTCAACTGCCTGAAGAAATAATGATTCCTCTCCAAGGGAAATATTCCTTTCAAACCAGAGTCATGCCTAATTAATAAAAGAGATAATAAAGTGTATAAGAAGAGAGAATAAAGAAAGAACTCAAATACATAAAAAGAATAAAGGTCAGGTTGCATCATCAGGTGAGCTCACCTCTCTCCAAAGGAAACATCAAAGTTCTCGATGCGGATGTCATAGCTGCGGTTCTTCCCTGATTGGTCGACTCGGTTGTCTTTCTTACTGCTGGCCTGGCTGGCCGACGCCTCCTCCAGCACCCTGAGGCGGAAAACAGATCTATATATACACTGACAGCAGTAAATTAGATCTCTATATACACTGACAGCAGTAAATTAGATCTCTATATACACTGACAGCAGTAAATTAGATCTATATATAGACTGACAGCAGTAAATTCGATCTATATATACACTGACAGCAGTAAATTAGATCTCTATATATACTGACAGCAGTAAATTAGATCTATATATACTGACAGCAGTAAATTAGATCTATATATACTGACAGCAGTAAATTAGATCTATATATACACTGACAGCAGTAAATTAGATCTATATATACACTGACAGCAGTAAATTAGATCTCTATATATAGACTGACAGCAGTAAATTATATCTATATATAGACTGACAGCAGTAAAACAGATCTATATATACACTGACAGCAGTAAATTAGATCTATATATACACTGACAGCAGTAAATTAGATCTCTATATATAGACTGACAGCAGTAAATTATATCTATATATAGACTGACAGCAGTAAAACAGATCTATATGTAGACTGATAGCAGTAAATTAGATCTATAGATATAGACTGACAGCAGTAAAACAGATCTATATGTAGACTGATAGCAGTAAATTAGATCTATAGATATAGACTGACAGCAGTAAAACAGATCTATATATAGACTGACAGCAGTAAAACAGATCTATATATACACTGACAGCAGTAAATTAGATCTCTATATACACTGACAGCAGTAAATTAGATCTATATATAGACTGACAGCGGGCTGGAGGTCTTCTGCGAGTCTTTCTCATTCCTCCTCTCATGTTTGGCCTTCAGCTTGGCCTCAGCCTTCTCCAGCTTCTTAGCATCAACAGTCTAGAGAGAGAGAGAGAGAGAGAGAGAGATGAAGAGAGAGAGCGAGAGAGCGAGAGTTCAATAAGTATCAGGAGTTGACAGTATCTTTACAGCAGTGATGAAGAAACTAGAAACACTACCATAAATAAATTAAATTTAAATTAGTCTTTACATTAATCTTTACAGTAGACTTTAGTCTTTACAGTAGACTTTACAGTAGACTTTACATTAGTCTTTCCAGTAGGCTTTAGTCTTTATATTAGTCTTTACAAAATACTTTACAATAGTCTTTAGTCTTTAAATTAGTATTTAGATGAGTT